>NC_090829.1:47780934-48083207 GCF_028021215.1 Eschrichtius robustus
ACTAATGACGCCGTATTAAACTGCTGTCCACTAAAACTCCAGGAAATTCAACCATCTCATTACATCTGGAGCAGAATGAGTTTTACAATATTACTGCAGACTTAGTAGAATACTGACTGTGAAGTATTTTAAATTTTAAGTACTTTAAAGGAATAAATTTTAAATAAAATTTCAAAGTATTTAAAATTTTAGTAACACTAGTTTTACCTTACAAATAATACATTTTAGTCACTTTCAATAACTCCTAGTGTAATAGGTTACTAGGAAGTAACCCTTCATTGGATGTAAATATGCAAACCTCCGGAATAATGTTTTGTTAGCCTTAAAGAAATGATGAACTATATTTCTAGTGTGTTTTGCAGATTATTAGGAAGGCTTCCATGACCCCTAAATGGCTAAGGATCACTATTATACATAAAGATTACTAATAGTCGATTATTTTCCAAAACTAAGTTGTAGAGTCATTATCTAGATATTTCCATTTCTTTTCTAATATGTGTAGTTAAACTTAGATATACAATTTACAAAGAAAATACTCAAAACACAATCCAAAGCAATTGTTAGAAAATAATGTGTTGATAAACTGCAAATATAAATATATGCTATCAAGCAAATGTCTTATTGAAGATTAAATTAGTACATAAGGTTGTGAGTGGTAGTGCAACAATAGTAAAAGTAAAAGTGTAAAAGATGTTTTACATGCAAAATAAATTTCTGAGTATCATTTTCTAATATATTCAATATCTCAGAAGATTTCTGACCAAAATATCAGTTTGTAGACACATAGTAGTCAAAATGTTATCAAAAATTTTAAGTCATCAAGTGGCAATTCGTTTGGCCCATTTTTAAGTACTTGGTTTATATTAGAATAACAAGCAATATTATGAAGGATGTAATTTTTTCCTAGTAGTAGAATCTGGGAGTTGCCCTATCATTATTAACAGTCTTAATAATTAAAATGTATATTCTTTGAGCATCCATTTCTCCCAGGAAATTTATAGGCCCTTAATAAACTACAAGCTCATGCAAAAAAATCGTTTTAAAAATTCACTTACCTCATTGGGTTTTGGATTGTGTCTCATCAGAAAACACAAAGTACTGGTTGACTAAGCAACCTGATGAATAGTCTTATAAGAATTTGACCTTCAAGTTTGTAGTGAAAATTTAGGGAAAATTTAATCTTTTAAGGAAGATAAAAGTAATGTGTTAATTTGATACATTTAAATAATACCTGCACCAAAGTGAATTGAAATGCCATTCCCTTACTCTATTAAACACTCATGGTCAATGTTGTTGCATACATACTTTATTCAAACGCTATTTAATTTCAAGGTACTTACCCGAAATTGGCTTCTGATTACTCACTGTAATGTTACAGCTAAAATGTGTCTGCTGGGAAACACTAGTACATGGAACACCTGATCAGTCAAGGCCAACTCTACTTATCTTGAACATTGCTCGATTAATTCCTCTAAAACCAAAGCAGGTGTTCACAACATTTGTACAGAAGGACTAACATGACCAGGTTAATGATCAATTATGAAATATGCAAGAACTGAGGGAGAAAACAATAGAATTTTAAAAAGTCATTAAGTTTGAATTATTATTTCATCCATTATTCCACTTCTTTTATAAGTAGAAACAGAATGTGGAAGAATGTGCCAGTGGTTGTAAATCTGCTAGTAATTAGTTCTTTTTGTTTTTTACAGAACTTCCACATCAGATTACCAACGTATTCCATCATAGATATTTCAGAATGCCTATAAGAAAAAGAATAAAGTTAAATCAAGTCCAGACTGCAGAGACAAATTACTGCTGTGTTTATAGAGTTCTCAACAATTCATCAAATTATACAATAGTCAGAGGAGTTTCCTGGATATACAAGGCCCATTTGAATCCTTAGGAAACAGAGAGAATACTGAAGAAATATAGTCTTTATGTTGAGCAAAAACACCAGATTAAGATTATTGACTTACCAAATTATCAGGATAATATCAAGATATTATTAAATATGAATAATTTGATAATAAGCATTGGTATTACTTTTATATGCTTTTAAAATTCTACATGATTTTCTCTACAAACAGGTTATTAATAAAAAATGGATGTATAATTGAATGGGTTTTGATCTCATTTTTCTAGTGCAAATCAATCACCTCAGGGACTTCCCTGGTGATGCAGTGGTTAAGAATCCGCCTGCCAATGCAGGGGACACGGGTTCGAGCCCCGGTCCGGGAAGATTCCACATGCTGCGGAGCAACTAAGCCTGTGCGTCACAACTACTGAGCCTGCGCTCTAGAGCCTGCAAGCCACAACTACTGAGCCCGCGTGCCACAACTACTGAAGCCTGCGTACCTAGAGCCCATGCTCCGCAACAAGAGAAGCCACTGCAATGAAAAGCCCAACACAGCCAAAAATAAATAAATTTTAAAAAATACTATAAAACAAATCACCTCAATGGCAATCAGATATTAAACACATTGTGTTATTCATCAGAGGCCTCTGAGAAGAGAAAGGGAAAATTTGGTCCAGTTTCAATTAAACAAATATTCACTATTGATCACTAAATGTAATATTATTTCTGATAAATTTATGAGAAAGGAATAAAATTAATGTAGAAACCTTTTTAAAAATTCATTAAAAAAAAACTTTTGCATGGACCCTGTTAACCTCTTTCAATGTCCTAACAGGGCTATAGCTCAGGCCACAGAAGCCTGATGACAGTCATAGGCTGTCTCTTAATTTACTAAAATTCTTAATTTCCCATCTAGGCATCTCTAAATGTTTTCTAAATCTTGGGTTATATTCTAATATTACTTACTCTAGCATAAGCAAACTCTATTCCAGCTTCAACTTAACGCTGTTGGAGATAATTTTCCAAACACAGAATTATACAACACGAGAACATTATCATTCCTCTTGTTCTACTCGGCAATTCATAAATAAGTCTGAATGCCTAAGACTATCATTCAATCAACGTTCTTCTACCCATGCAGTGACACCAGCAAATATCCATCACAAGTGCCCTTGGCTACCAAATTATTATGTCTGTACATTACTCAGATGATAATGTGACTTACCCAGGGAAAGGCCATTACTTTTCCTTCCAATGACAGAGACAGACACTCTTAGTAAGATCACTTAATGAAGTTGTTTGGTAAGAACCTCATGTTATAGCAGTTCCAGCAGAATGTATACTTTCCTGTCTCTTGGGTAGTAAAAAGCAATGGCCATGAATTTCTCCTCCCTGGTTTAAGCTCTTTTAACTGACAATAAAGATACCATGATTGTCCATAAAATATTGCTGCAAACCTTTGAAATATTTTCACAAATCTGTTTTCTCTATAACTCTATTTGCTCCTAGATCATCAAGCAAAAAACATTCATTAGTGAGAGCCAAAGCATCCTGCTATAAATTTGAGCACCATCATTACTGCCACTGTAAAAAATACACTTGAATGTGTATAAAAATAATAGCAAGGGGTTGCAGCTTCAATCTCATTATCTTTCTTAGCGTTTTATAGGGTTTTTTTAAAGTAAAAATGTATTTAATTCCAAACTAAAAACATATAAGCAAGCGCTCTCATTTGTAAAGGACATAAAAGTTAATTCTTCCATCTGAGTATGGATTAATGTCAGGCATTCTTTCCTTTGTCAGTTTGCTCTATATATTTTGAGTGATAAGAGGAAAATGTTCTGTAAAGAGAACAGGCTAAATTATATTTAGTGTAAGTCTACACAGTACAAACAAAGTAGCCTATTGAAAATTAGGGCATATCCTATTTTGCCATTTTTCCACTGCAGAAAAAATGGCTCTTAAATAATTGAACCTAAATGTTAATTTCAGAAACAGCTTATAAAGTCTTCAGTTCTATTAACATTTGATAGGTGAGACCCTGCTACCTGCCTGGCACAATTAGATGCTGTAAGATATAAAAGAGTTAAGACATAATAACTAAATGTCTTTTTATTTTTTTCCTTTTGTGAGTGTTTTTATTCCACATTATTAGAAACAGTAACATTAAAAGAGACTTTCATACCCTTAAAAGTTCTATTCTCATTAAATATAGAAAACAGACAGCTCTATTAATGAGCTGAGACAGTTCCTCTTAATTCCTTCTACCAAACAGGCCCTGAAGTTAACTAAGGATGAATTAGGGTCACACACAGCATAGTGCCATGCACACATAGTAGGCCACAGAGAGAAGTTCTGTCTACATGAACCAAGCTATTTCAGAACAATCACTTCAAACAGAGTCGTCTCCAGGGCTAAAAAAATATAAAATAGGTCTAGTAAAAGAATTTCCAAATTATAACAGAAAAACTAGAGGGCTCATTCAATCTTTATTTTATGTGCCTTCACTCCAAAAAGCTGATGGCAGGAGAAGTGTATTCTATTTATATGTGTATACCTGGTGTCTAAAACAGTCCCTTGCATATGCCTTCAATAACTGGTGGAATAGATGGATGGATGGATGCAGAAAAGGGCCTTCACGAAGTATTTGGTAACCATATTACATCTCTTTAACATCTTAATATTCCTTTAAATTTCTGGAAATAAGGCTCAAATTTCACTCCACTGTACTGTCACCAATCTACGATTCATAGATCATATGCTCTAAGTTTGAAATGATGGATTGTCCAATCAAACCTGCCAACTAATCCAAGAATTCTCTGCAATATCCCTGTGACAGTTATTCAGCCTCTGCTTTGACATCTCAAGGAACCCTTTGGACTAAGGCAAAATTTTTCATTTTTTAAAAATAATTTACTTTAAATACCTTAAAGTTACAGAAAAGTTGCTGATATAACACAAAGAACTACCATCTCCGTCTCTCCTTCTCTCTGTTTCTTCAGTTGTTAACATTTCACCACATATGTGTGCTCTATCTGTATACCTAATCCCTCTTTCCCTCCCTCTCTCTCTTTTTCCTTTCATATATATATATATATATATGTATATATATATAATATATATATATATAGTGTGTGTGTGTAAATATATGTGGTGTGTTTGTTGTATACCTAAATATATATAAACATTATAATTAGTATTTTTCGAATCATTTGAGAGCAAGATGCAATCACAATTTTCAATCACTCCTAAACATTTCATTCTATCTATCTATCTATCTAAAATCATGAGTTCACATTGATATCTATAATCCCAATCCCAAATCTCAGGGTTGTTTCTAGTGTTCTCCTTTTCAAATTTTATAAATACCTTCTATAACAGTGAGATACTCGGCTCTCATTATCCTCTATATATTTACTAATGTATTCATTTATTTACTCAATATTTATTTGTACAATATAACCAATCTCCCAACTATGCTGGTCATCTCCACTCACCCCTCTGCTTTCCCACCCACTAATTCCCTCTCCCATTGACCCCTCCCATACTCTTGGGTCCAGTAAGCTTATTTCTGCTGGGTCTTCTCTCAGCTCCTCCTACTTCCTTTCCTAGCTGTACAGTGGGCCTACTGCCAGCAATTCTGTACCAAGATGAGAAGTGAAGATGGGAAGGAAAGGGAAAATAGGAAACCTTTTCAAGTTCAACAGGGATTAGGAAGAAATTCTAGAATCTGCCTTCTTAGCATTGTGCCCGTCACTTCTACTCTCTTTCTTCACTGCAGCTTTGAAATATTTGAGGATAGTTTGTATCTCCCATGAACTCTCTTTCTTAAGCCAGACCTCCCCATTTCTTTATTTGTTCCTCTAGAATATGGTTTCCAGGAACATTACTGCTCTGACAACATTCTCCAACATTTGTTGAGATTGATTCTTCCAAATATCTTTCTCCTACATCTTTCCCATATGTGATTGTCATTCAATGAGAAGGAGAAGGAATATTCATAGAACTCACAACGTCTGACTCAGGATTCACTTAAATGTAGATGAAATAGGCAAACTGTCTTCTGAAAATCCGTCTTCTGCCACCCTCTCTACCAGGCTAAAGCATTTGTTCCACCGATGTTGAAAATTCTACAGTTAGAGTTCATTCCACTGACTTTATACTAATAAGAAATGCATGAACAGAATAGTGAAAGGTGAAAACCATGGCCTTTGGAGTAAAACAGATCTAGGCTCCAATCCCTACTCTGCCATCAATAATTGGGCACTCTCCTAATGTATCCAAATCTCAGATTTTAACCCCTTAAAATAGATATATCTTATACAATTATTGTGAGGTTTAAATATGATAAACTTTTGCAGCTACTGGACAGAGTAGACCGTAGACCCTTACATATTGTCAATTCCTTTACTTGTGTGTGTTACTGCAAAATTCTTAAAAAACAAATATTTTTAAAGGAGTCTTTAAAATACAAAAAAAAAAACTAAAGTTATGTGAATGAATTGATTAATTATTCCTACAGGACACATTAGCTAATGTACCATAAGAATACTGGTTGCCTAGTAGATAATATTTATAAAGAAAAATGGATCAAAAAAGTGATGTGTTTCAGAGCCAAACAGTCCCGACTTGACCTTACACATAAAATGAGCCTTTTACACAGCCCCAGTCCCCTATTTTTCCCCCAAGGCAATTCCCTCTTTGGTTGTGCCATGCCTCTCAATTTTAGAGTATAGTATAACAAAGTATAGAAGCAGAACATATGCAGTAATTTCTCAAGAAGTACATAGAAGGATAAACATGTCATTAAAAATTAATAGTAATAGTGCTATTGACAAGGTGTAATTGCATTATCAGAATCATTTTTTAAAAACCTAGAAAGTGTATATAAGTCTGAATGCTTTTCTAAGTCAAGTTTATATAGATATTCACTGTGTCAGTACATATTTAATTTCAATGCAAATTGATTTTACAATGAAAACTGACCAAAAATATTTATCTATAGGAGCAACAAGAAGTGTGACTGGTTAGAACACTTTGTTCTGGAGTTGTACATTTTTTATATAAAAACACTTCAGAATAGATAATACCAATTGCTATTGCCCCCCTCTTTAGCCACATTTTTCTATTAAAATGTAGAGAAAGTGAAAGGTGATGGATAAAAGCAGCACTAAAACATTGTTTCAAAATGAAGCTTCCTGAAGTTCAAATATAAAGTAAAAGAAAGGAGCAATATTTTTTTTAATTTATTTATTTATTTTTGGCTGTCTTGGGTCTTCATTTCTGTGAGAGGGCTTTCTCTAGTTGCGGCAAGTGGGGGCCCCTCTTCATCGCGGTGCGCGGGCCTCTCACTGTCGCGGCCTCTCTTGTTGCGGAGCACAGGCTCCAGACGCGCAGGCTCAGTAGTTGTGGCTCACGGGCCCAGTTGCTCCGCAGCATGTGGGATCTTCCCAGACCAGGGCTCGAACCCGTGTCCCCTGCATTGGCAGGCAGATTCTCAACCACTGCGCCACCACGGAAGCCCGGAGCAATATTTTTGATTCCATTTTTTTTTTGCATTTTATATACATACTTTATGTGACCATGAAATATTTATTTTTCTTTCAATTAGAATGGCTTCTTATTCCTTTTTATCTTCAGATCACTACTTGTGTCTTGACATAATTGCCTGGTTCTTCATTCACGATCCAGAATTTCTTTGGGAAATAGGCTTTTCTCATCAAATACTGCTTTCAATGCTACAAAATGATGAAGAAAATGACATATAAACTATACTTGGCAAAAGATCCAATTAAATGAAATAGTGGGGAGAAATTTTCAAACTTCACTTCTTCTCAAAATGTGGATGTTCTTAAAACCAAGAGTGCTCTGGGAAAATTTCCTCTTAAGCTTCTGCTATTCCTTTTAGTTCAATTTAAATTTAAAAGTTAAATTTTAACAGAGTTTGTCCTATTAATGTATTTATAACAGGGTAGAGATCTACCATTTAACGGGAGAAGTCTAAAGAAGCTTGTGTTTTCCATTCTTGTTTTTTAATCTACTTAACAGCTATCAAGGACTCATAAAAAGCAAAGAACAAATTATTCTGTATTGAAATAAGACAATTAAAAGCATCAACACACAGTTTGACTGTCTGCATGACTAAACAAGTACGTCTGCAATCACATCCTTATAACATAGTTTGACCTGCAGGGATCTGCGGCTTCAGAGGAAAAAGAGCCAAATTATCCCCATGAATGGTTATATGCGCATCAGTGAGAAGCGGGAGGAAACTGTGCCATGCATTCAAAAAAATAATTTTGGCCTTTTGCTAAATTTTGTCATTTCAACAAATGTTTATTGAAAATATATTACGTACTGTGCTCAGGCATAATGGGGCACAAATATGACTAAGTCACAGGCTTCCTTCCAACTGGCAGAAAGTGGGAGCAGTAGCCAAATAACCAAAATGTCATCTATAATATGACACCATTCTAAGAGAGTATGAGCAATGTAAATTGTGGTTAAACATATAAAGAGCTTATAACAATACGCAGAGATCAGAGAAAAAGTTTTAAGAATCGGATGCTATTTGAGATAGATCTTGAAGCCCAGAGAGGATTTTCATTGATAATGAGGACTATGGAGATGAGGAAGGGTTTGCAAGGGGGAAAGGAAATGTCAACTAGAAGGAAGAAAGTAAATACAAGTATGGAGAAACAGAGCTACTCTTCAGGTTACTCTGAGTAATTCAGTACAATTTAACATAAAGGAGAGGAAAGTAGAATGAGATTGGAGCTGGACTGAGGGGCACTTTAAGTACCAAGCCAAGAATTATGAAACAAAGAAACTACATTAACATTGAATAACCTCACAGTATAGAGGCATCTTTATATATTTGGATTAAAAATAAAACTAAAAAACTCTCCACTTCTCTTACAAACATAACTATAAAAGTCAGTATCTTGCCCCCTTTGCTCTTGGATATTATACAAGAAAAACCAAGAAAATGAGGGGAAGTAACTCCGCGAACAAATTTCACGTTCAGCAAAACCCAAAGGTAGATGTAACCTGCAGCCTACAAAACATGAAGAAGGGTAGCCAAACAGCTGAGATTGGGCAGAAGTTACACAAGATAAATCGATCCGCATGGAGAGTATAAGAAGGCCAGCAGCAGCTGCAGCATTTCAGAAAGTTCTGGTAAAGAGACGCTCACTAAAGATGAGGGGCTCACCCTGCGGTCCAAATGCAGTATCTTTCATTTATATCTGTTGCTACACGGGGTGGAGAAGGCTGGGAGCAAAAGCTCTCCCCAACCTCATTTGGTTCAGCGAAACATATGAGGCAGGACTATATAAAGAATCACACCCACGAGCCATTTTCTGCTAAAAGCAGTCTGCCTCTGTAGATTGTAAAACTTGAAGGCCACACTGATCCCATGTCCCAGGCTCTCACCCAGGGACCTGCTACAAATTTCAAGTCTAAGAAAACCAAACTCATTAAAGATAATTGATTAAAAGGGTACATTTTAAAAACTGGCATAGCATGGGCATAAATGTATTACAAGCAAAATTAAAAACTAAACAAAATGAATTTTAAAAAGAGCAGCAAAACTAATCAATACATAGATCTCCACCAGGAACATGTTGCCCTTGGATAAATACTGTTACTAAGCATTTTGCCACAAATTAAATTTTAAAACTTGAAAACGTTCCTGTCTCTATGAATGCAGATCACAGAGCAAAAGTCCCTTCATCTCAGGGACGAGATGAAGACACAACGGGAAGTGATGAAATGTCAGCTGGCAGAGCTCAGGAAAAAAATATCACAAGTGAGAATAGACTGCATGGTAACACAATGGGAAGCGTAGAGTGTACGAGTGAGAAAAACAAATGAGATGAAAATTAAAAACAGAACAAATTAGAGGGAAATGATAGATATTGGGAAAAAAAGACCCAACAAATACATAAATGGGCTGAGTCCCTAAGAAAGAAAAATTAAGCAGAAATATTTTAAAGTGTCATGTAATAAAACTTTCCTCAAATAAGAGACAACCTGACATATATAAAAAGGACATACTGTTAATTACCTCTTTAATAGCCCTATCTGCAAATAGAGTCACATTATACGATGCTGTGGGATTAGGAATTTGTGGAAACACAGTTCAGTCCATAGCATATATTTTGGAACTTTTAAATGACCAGTGAAGCTGCAGGAGCTTCAGCCTTGCTTCTGCATTTTTGGTAACTCAGTTCCAAACACAATCAGTTTTATTAATGTGTCTTCACTTTTCCAAAATCCTGATCCCTTTATTTCTTGGTAAATTTGGTATTTCTTGGTATAATTTATGTCTTGTATAGCTTAGAGATAGCCAATCTTTGTTATTGGCCTGAGACAATTTTTAAAATTGTGGCAAAGATGGAGTTTGGTGATATGTCTAGTGGAAAGAAGGAGTTGGAGGCAAAAAGGATATAAATAAAAGACCTAACTTTTCTTGCTCTGGGGGAAAAAAAGGGACATAACTTGTGCCAGGAATAATAGAAGAGTCAAAAACAAGGCATATCCTACTAAAGTTACTAGACTTTAAAGATAAAGGCAGAATCATTTGGCAACCAAGCAAAATGATCAAGTCACTCAAAAGAAGAGAAATATATGTATTGCATTTGATATCTTCATAGCAATGATCAATACCAGTAGACAGTAAAGAGAGCAACTCCCACAAGATAAGTAAGGAAAGAACATGTGAGGTATGAATACTATAAACATCCAAACTGCCCATCAAATCTGAAAACTACCAATAGTTTCAACTTGCAGGGAGTTCATGGACTATTGTTCCCAAGAGTCCTTTTTGAGGAAATTACAACATAAACTGAGAAATGACTGAGGAAAAGATTTGGTGGTGAGCACCAAATATATTTTAACGTAGAAGTGGGATTAAAACAACATAAAGTTTAGGATGACAAATTAGAAGGCAAATGTCACATGCCTGACAACGTAGAAATGATACAATTAACAAAAATCGGGAAAGTAAGAAAGAAGTTTCATTCATGTTAGATCAGTAACAGCTGAGAGACAAAGGACTTAAACCAACAAGTCAAGTAATAGCCGTATAAGCAAATTTAACAAAAGCACAAAGAAAAATCATATTATTGAACAAAATTGTGTGGTGGAAGAGGGGGAGGGGAATGAAGAAACATGTTCATTTATCATCAGTCAGCATGGATTTGTTACTGCCCTAGAAAAATAAAGGGCGACAACAATTATAATTATATGAATCTATAAGTATAAAGGTACTACCAGAACAAACATATAACACACCCCCCAAATAAAAACGAAGAAAAAGATTACAGGTCCAGTGAAAACTTCAAAAAATATATAAACAGTAAATAGCAGAAAAGAGTATGAGAAATACAAAACCAAACTGTCTAATATAACAACAAATTTAAATGTGCTCAATTTCATGATTTTAAAAAATGGATTTTTTAGTTGGATCAAAGGCAAAAAAACCCAATTCACATCTAAAATAAAATGATTCTGAAAATTTGAAATAAAAGGATGGGAAAAGTATACCAGGCAAATCAAAATCAAAAGAAAGCAGGGATCAAAATCTAAAATCATAGATGCACGAAGAAACCCTCAAAGGATACACAGACACCCGCAGTAGTGGTTGCCAGAAATAGGTGATAGTGGGAACTGGACAGATCAGCATCATGGAAGGGAGGTAGACTTCTCACTGAACAATTTTTTATATGTTCTAATATTTGATCAGTGTGAATATATGCTGCTTTTCATATAAGAAAGTATATGAAAAACAGCATATTCTGTTTTTTAATAAGACAGAAATGCAACCTGGACCTACCTCATAAGCAAAGTTACAAATGAAAACCCTTTCCACTTGCCTAACACCAGCGGTACAAGATAGTGTGGATTTCTGCACATTAGCAGTTGATTCTGTCCTCTGTTGTCTGAAGGTAAGCACATCAGAATCACAAGGCATTCTGAATGCCTCAGAGCTCTCCTGAGGTCCACTGTGAAAGCCAAAATGTTACTTCTGAAATAAACCCTAGCTGGTTTACTGAGATTTGTCTTTCAACTAGACAAGGAATTTTCATTGTAATTGACTGGGTTTCAGGACAATTAAACCAATAACTAACCAATAGGCCTTTGCAAGTTCTTTGACAGGGATAATCTTTCTGGGATAATTTATTTTTCTGAGTTAAAAAACAAATGATAAAAAATTCATATGCAATTCATATGCAAGGGTAGATACCTGTTTTCTGGGCCTGAAGCTTACAATTTGGGGAGCTTTCTTTAAGAAAATGAACATAAAATTGCAAACACAAAATTATTCATAAAAACGGTTATGTACTTAGAATGAGAAAATAAATCTCAACAAACTACTGGAGTTTTGTAGAGCTGAATCCTTTTCTTCTCAGATCTCTTTTAGGAAAGGCACCTGAAGTGCTTACCTGGAAATGATTCCTGCTTGCAACCTCGCTTCCTCTCTTCACCCAGAACACCCTAAAACCCCCAGCAACTCCTAATACTCACAAGGGACTTTGTAGATAAGGCTTATAAAACTTAACCTACATTAGCTTCACTAGCAATCTCCTTTATGTGGCGAAAGCCATGTCGTTAACCTAACACCTTCTAAATGAATAATGGTCATCAATTCCTCTCACTATTCAGAGTAACAGCATCTGCTGGGTTAATGGCATAATGTTTGCATATAAGTGAGTCTGCCATGGATTATGATACATGTAAGAAACCATTAACCATTTATTGAACCTGTTTAAGATTATCAAAGATTGTCTTTAACCTTGCTGTGATGACTTGTTTTCTTGATGAACTTGGCAAGGTTCTTCCCAGTTATTCAATCAAACACTAATCTAGGTGTTGCTCTGAAGAAATTTTGCCTATATAGTTAAAGTCCCTAATCAATGGATTTTAAGTAAGGAGATTATCCTGGATAATTTGGGAGAGCCGGACTTAAATCAGTTGGAAGGCCTTAGAAGCAGGACTGAGGCTTCCCTAAGACAGAAAAGAAATGCCAACACTGGACAAAACTTCTGCCTGTGCCCATGGAGTTCAGTCCTCCTCCTTTAACCGCCTGTGGACGGCTCTACTCCTTTTGGACTTGCTCCACCAGCCCTCACAATCCCATAAGGCAATTCCTTGTCATAAATTTCAATACATGGTCCTGCTCGTTCTGTTTCCCTGCACCCTGACTGATACACTTGCCATAAAGTGCATTGTTTAACGCAGAATCATCGTGAAGGGCGAAGCATCCTTATCGAGACAAATAGACTGGTTTGTCAAGGTTCCTGCGGTTTGTGACCGGAGTCTGTCAGATACTTGAAAAGAAAATTTATGTTTATTCAAATATACAGCTTATCTTAAAGCACCTTCAAGTTCCCACATAGGTGTTATGTGGGACCTCAAGCCTTAAACTTCTCGCCTTATGGGTCCAACAACTTACTTAGAATCTTGGTGAGTAGTTCACTCAGAAGGGTGAGTAACAGCCAGTGTATTTGGACTCATTGCGTCCAAATGGACCCATCTTTAAAGCTTCTAAAGGCTTCCTTCTCACTTAAAATAAACCCAGGTTTCTTGCCCAGGCTACGTCGTCCCACATGAACGGATCCCTAATTCTTCCACCCAAATCTCGTGCTCACTATGAGCGTCTCTCACACTCTACCCTGGCAACACTGACGTTTCTGACCCTGGAATACGCCAACCTTGTTCCCACCTCAGTAGCTTTACACTTCTGCTCCCATCCTTGGAATGTTCTGTCCCCATTCGTTTGTGGAACTGCTTCCTCTTATCTTTCAGGATTCAGCCCAACAATCAGAGAGAGCTTCACTGATGCCCCCCCTTAGTCACGTTCCATCACATTGTCTTGCTTTATTTTCCTCGTACCTTTTGTCAATATCACTATCCAAACGTATCTTCTTATATTCAGTTATTTATTTATTGTCTATCATGCCCCTAGGTGATAAATTCAATGAGAGCAAAGACCTTGTTTGTCTTTATACCCCATATACCCTTAGCACCCAGCATTGTGTCTGGTATTTACATAGAAGATGGTCACAAAAATGTATTTGTTGAATAAATGAGCAAATGAATGAAGATACCTCCAGGCTTGTAAAGGGGCGGGATCACTCCTCACACTTTGGAATTCCTGCCTTCCAGAGACCCGAGGGACTCTATTATGGTAATAGAAGGCTGGTCCTCCATGTCATTTATCTATATATCCATCCACTTACCGTAACCCCTGCTCTTAAAAATTAACATCAAGTGTTATTGGTAACCAGTTATGTTCTCTATTTCCTACTTGGGAAAAGATGACATTATACATTAATCACTTCATTTTATAGTTGGCTGCCCAACAAGGCTTGTTATAATGATAACCAAGAGGTGTTTTAAAAGTGATGAAAATGAAAGACGTGGTGGTCATGAAGCTATTCAAACATTTTCACTAAAATAAAATGATTCAGTGATTTTCATAAAGCAAAGTTAATCTTTATCATCTGATCCCTCCCTTGCCCCCTAATTGGAGACTAACTATATATCAGATGAACAACAGTGGCAAACCTCACAAAGGCACCCTGGCAAGAAGGGACTTAGCGACTATGTAAACACAGCACTGCAATGACCAGCTGTTGTTAGTTTATGAATATACGGTATTCTGAAAACTTTCTCTTCAATTCACATCCTCCATCCTATTCTAAGTCCTCTAGATAAGTGCTTCTCAAACTTTAATGTGCATAAAAATCACCTAGAAATCTTGTTAAAATGCAGATTCTGATTCCATAGATCGGAGTTGAGGCCTGTGATGTTGCATTTCTAACATGCTCCTGGGTGACGCCCAGGCTATATCCACTGCCCGCATTTTGACATCAAGGTTCTAATTCCTAAATATAGACTCTAGATCAGGATGGCCAGGCTGTCATTTAATTTCAGCCATCACTGTGTAACAGTCAGGTAACAAAGCAACAGGTTGTTGGCAGAGTAGTGAGAATTTATCAAAATGCTTTAGTGGTCTTCATATGGCTCTTAAATGATCGTGCTTGGGACCTGTTCAACCTTTTTTTAAGACTTTTTTTTTTTTTTATGAGCCGTTTTATTTTACAACAAAATTGAAAGGAAGGTACAAGTATTTCTCATATATCCCCTGCCCGCACACATGCAAACCCTCCCCCGTTATCAACATCAGTCACCAGAATGGTATATTTTTTAGTAAGGGTGAATCTACACTGACACATCATTATCACCCAAAGTGCATTGTTTACCTAAAGTTTCACTCTTGGTGTTGCACATTTTAAGGATATTTAAAGGATAATGACAAATATCCTTCATTATAATATCATACAGAGTATTTTCATTGCCCTAAAAAAATCCTCTGTGCTCCTATTCACCTCTTCTCCTCCTTCCCTGGCAACCACTGACCTTTTTATTGTCTCCATAGTTTCGCCTTTTTAGAATCTCATAGAGTAGGAATCGTTCAGTGTGTACCTTCTCAGATTAGTTTCTTCCACTTAATAATATTCATTTAAGATTCTTCCATGTCTTTTCATGGCTTGACAGCTCTTTTTTTTAAGTGCTAAATAATATTCCATTGTCTGGATGTACCACAGTTTATTTATCCATTCACATGCTGAAGGACATCTTCGTTGCTTCCAAGTTCTGGCAATTATGAAGAAAGCTGCTGTGAAGATCTGCGTGCAGGCTTTTGTATGAAAATAAGTTTTCAGGTCCTTTGGGTAAATACCAAAGAGCATGATTGCTGGATTGCACGTTAAGAGTATGTTTAGTTTGTAAGAAACTGACAAACTGCCTTCTAAAGTGGCGGTACAATTTTGCATTCCCACCAGCAATAAATGAGAGTTCCTGTTTCTCCACATCCTCACCAGCATTTGGTGGTGTGAGCGTCCTGGAGTTCGGCCATTCTAATGCGTGTGTAGTGATAACTCATTGTTCTCTCACTTTGCATTTCGCTGATAACATATGATGTGAAGCATCTGTTGAATCTCTTAAAAAAATGTTTTTCACATGTTAATGACTTCTGTTTTATAGGACTCAAATTATGGTGATATCATATAAACAAAGATATAAAATAATAGGAAGGATTTTTTTGCTTCTAAGATATCTCTGAGTTTTGTGCTCAGTCTGGATCTTCAGTTATCTAAGATTTCCTGGCATGAATCATGTGTAGAAATCTCTCATTTCCTACTAAAAATGAATATATCTATAAATGCATTCTTCTTGTATTTAATGATTTGTTCAAGTAAGAAGATTTCCACAATATTTGATTCTTTTCTTTACTGGTACTAGATTTAAGATAGTATTTTAAAGCAAAGATATATAAGGTTGATTTTACTAAAATCCTGTGTGTATACTTTTTACCTGTAGCTTAAGAATTATAGAGAGTAAGTTTGTATATCAATGAAAAACCAGTATTGTCTCTAGCACACCCTTCTGAGTAGGCAGATTCTGGCTGAGTTCACCATTTTTGAACTATTTTGCCCCTCTTTGTAAATTGCAGGTTACCATGGATATGCAAACTCTGTCTCATCTGGTAGAGTGTTAACTGACTTGCTCCCCTTCCTTGGAAACACCAGTTTTTGTACCTACCTGCAAATTGGGTCAGGGACAGTTATCTCGCACAAATTATCAACTCTTACCAAATTTTCAATCCTCCCACTTTTCTTCAATATCTGGCCACAATCCTCCAAACTTTTTCAATTCTTCTCACGTCTGTCTAAAACTGAGAACTAAAACCTGACAGCCCAAATCTTTATTCAGACTCTATGCTGCCTTGCAGCTGTCCTTTGCTCTCAGGACCTCCAGGACACCAAAACCACTGACCTTCCGCCCCTCCTAACATCTGGTTCAACGGGTTCTACAGAAGCAATGCCAACAAGAATCCCTGAGAGACACTTCTCAGACACTGTTTTGCCCCACCCAGAAGATTCATGATCACCTCTGGGTTGTTCAACAATGAGCGGTAATCATTCATCTTGAACAAAAGTAAGGGGGCTGACAACATTGACCTTTAAGCTGTGCAACTAGAAAGTGGAGGCAGTTAAGAAATGGCCCGACCCTCTTGCATTCTAGAAACAGATAACAGCAAAGGACCACTCTTCTGTCTCTCATTCTGAGATAAGACCCTCTTCACCCGCTTCCCAAGTCTAATAAGACTCATGGATTCATTGACCTGTCTATAATAGCTCAAGCCCCCTTCCTTTTTTTGAGATACTCCTCTTTAATGACTATTCTCCCTGTTGCAATAGCTTGAATAAAATCATCTCTTTAATTGTCCCGCACATTTTGTCTTTGACAAACAACAACAACAAAACAATTCACCTGAGGTATCACTAATGCAGCATTTTCTCTACGCTGGAAGTTTTAAAGATTTTATAGGTACAATATGATGACTTCTGGGGAATTTATTGGCAAAACCTGACCCAGAGCCACTTCTAAGTAGATTCCAGTTTTTTGAGTAAAGCGTATCAAAAAGGGGTTTCAAGCTGTTTGAGAACCCACGGGGAACAACTTGGAAGCTAAAGAGAGAGTGTGAAAGATGTTTCAACTTGAAAGGGAAAGAAAGAAAATACAAAAGAACATTAAAAACACAGTAGGTAAAACTGAAAAGTCACCTGGGGCTTATGAAGTGTCTGAAAACTGTCCCAAGTTCCAAAGCGGTAGTTTAGAATGTTGAAAGTAAGTCTGGCAAAATGCCTCTCATCATACAATTGCCAAATAACCTTCAGCACACTGTAATTATGGAGATATCAGGAATGTGTGTAAAATGCAGTGCAAAGACTTAAGGTAGACTCTGTAATGATAGTGTGGAGGAGGGCCTGTATTAGTAATTGAGATTTTTTTTAAGTGCTCATTTATAATAACAATTTTTAAATTCAGTAGCCTCCTACGAAAAAGGAGATGAACAATTTTAAATGAAAGTGATAAAAATAGGTAATATTATAGTGAAATAGCTGGTATTAGAAAGCCACATAAGAATAGGTTGCCTAGGGACTACAATTTCAACGTTATTTGAACAAGGGAGGCTGTACCTAGAAATAATAATAACATGGACACCTGTAAAACAGTGTAAAACAGGGACACTTCTCAACTAGGGTCCACCTTTTACTAGCTATGCGTGACTAGGTATGTTATTTAAACTCTTTTTTCTATCCCACAGAGTCTATGCCAGAGACTCTTTATATAGTAAATAAGGGCAATAATAATTCCTATAACATAGAGCCATTTAGTGGAATAATAATGATAAAATACCATCAATAAAGAAGGTGTCAGGCTCTGTGCTAAGGGCTTCACATGGGTTATTTCACTCAATGTTCACAGCAACATTATGAAGACGGTAACTAATACGATGCCCATTATTAGTTGAAGAAACTAAGGCATAGAGAGTTTAACTGACCTGCTAAAGGTCATATAGCTAGCAAGTGGTAGAGTCTTGATTTGAAGCTAGGCTTATGCTTGAAATTTTGCCCTTACTGTACCTTTATTGCTTTGAGTCTTCCAAGTTTTATTCATTGTATAAATGGAAATTCTCCAAAAGACAACCATAACCATTAACACTTTATAACTGAGTAGGAATAATGACTGTGATTTCAAAGGTTACAAAATAATGTAAAGGACCAGGAGTGGGATAAAAAGCATGAATAGCCAGGGAAGATGGTACTATGCCAATGATCAGTGCATTGCCCCTGAGCTCCAAAGCCACTCTTCACTGCTCGCTGCGTGATAATGGACCAGAGTCTTGTAAATGGTTTTCCTTTGACAGCTGGCACAATGTTGAGCTCTGTCACTAGA
This sequence comes from Eschrichtius robustus, assembly GCF_028021215.1. NCBI lineage: Eukaryota > Metazoa > Chordata > Mammalia > Artiodactyla > Eschrichtiidae > Eschrichtius > Eschrichtius robustus. Next base: position 47,799,605 of record NC_090829.1, read on the forward strand.
GGGCACTAGAGGGACACTGGAGGAGAAATGGATTTCTCTCCAAGCGGGTGCTCCCCTCACCAGGCTCCTGCAGGGCAGTTCCTCCAGCACTAGAGTCCCACAGCATGACTTCCCCATGACCAAGCTCATCCAATGCCTTCTGCAGCTCCAGACTCCTGTGATGCAAGGATGGCTTTTCCAGAGCCACAGCTTCCCTTGCCACCCTCCCAGGTGACTTTGCAGCAGAGTGCCGCCTGTCTGCCAGCATGCAATGAATGACTTTCTGTAATACCCCAGGAGGCAAGCAGAGGGCCGCCAGTGTGACTCCTCCCTGTGAACAGCCTCCCCTGCAGCCCCCTGATGGCTTTGCAGTGAGTTCTGAGACACAGCACCTCCCTGTGGATGGCTTCCCCTGACGCCCCTGAGAGCAGATTTCTGCAAGTTCCATCTGCAGCAGCTCTGCCACCTTGCCAGGTGGCAAGACAGTGATAAGCCCTCTTGCACAAGGTCTGGGTCTCCGCCCTAGCTTAGGTGGGCATATTCCCTGGTCTATCTCAGGCCTGGGAGTAGTGGCTTCTCTTTAGATCTTCTATTCCTGTGTTCTTTAGAATTCTCTTTGCTGCTTACTAGCCAATGTTCTATAATGTGCATATATTATATCTAAAATCGGAAGAAAAAATGAACTGAAAAACAAAATTAATTCTAAAACATGCCTTGACTGTAGTTGCTGCTGACTATAGTTGCTCTTCAGTTGCCGTTCTTTTTCTTTCCTCCCTACTATAGTCAGTTTCTTGGAAAAGTGTTAGCTTTTCTTGGTAGATGTCCCACAGGTACCTCCGACTCAACATATTCTGAAAACTAACTCTAAATCATCTTCTCCTCCTATATTTCCTCTCTCAGTAATTGCCTCTCTTTGACACAGTTATCCGGGCTGGAAACCTGGTAGCCATACATGTCTTAACATCTCATCAGGGCACAAAATCCTTTAAATTCTATCTCTGTAACACTTCTCAAATTAATAGTTACTTCCTTTCTAGGGTCCCCTTATCTTCAAAATAATAATAGTTACCACTTATGAGTGCTTATTATGTGCTAGTCATTGTGCTAAAATTAACCCACACAACTCCAAGAAGCAGGTACCACTAGCCCCATTTTACAGATGAGAAAACTGAGACTTTGTAGCTTATTTAATTTATCCAGATATAAACAACTAGTAGAAGGCAAAGTGAAAATTCAAAAGAAGATAGCTGCGTCATACAACAAGTTCCCACCACTCTAATACATACACTGCCTTCAGTCTAGCCCCACTATAATGCATCAACTACACAGTTTCCAGAAAGCTTTCTAGAATGCAAATCTGGTCATGTCACTTGCCTGCTTAAACATTTCAACAGGAATTTTGTTTCTGGATAGGATTTAACAAGTAGTGGCAGGTCTTCCTTCTCATTGCACCAGATAGAAAAAAAAAAAAGGTAAATTACAGAAATAATATTCTTAAAGCCTTCAGAGAGCTGTGAAAACAAATATTATCAAATTAAAATTCATGAGATAGTAGAACCATTCTCAGATGAGCTGAGATTGCCAAATCTTTTCTTCCCTTTGGGGATTAATCATGTCTGGGCATTGCTAAGAAACAGGCTTGCCATAGACAGAGAGATTTTCTAAGGGAAGGGAAAATCAGAAGAGCTTTTGATGACTATGTGGGTTGGTGTGATGGACTGGAATTTGGAGAAACTTTGTAACTGTGGCCAGGGTTCCCCACAGGACATATTCTGAGTGCTGGGGTAGTGTGGGAGGCTGTGGATTGGACTGGGGAGGCAGCTTAATGTTTCCTGCGGTCACAGTATTCCACTACAGGGAGAGGCCTAAAACAAACATTTGAAACTGAAAGTAAACGAAGTCTAACCAAAGCCATAACCCAGCACTGACCGAACTCCATCCCTAATTGGATTAACGTGATCCACCCTTCATGCTCTCTGTCCAGCTAAGGAAAGGGTGCACTGCCTCAGAGGAAAAACATTAAGTTCATTATCTGTAGATCTTTAACACATAATTTCTGTCATATAATAAAAAATTATACAGAAATTACAGGACTTGCAAGAAAGAAGGAAAATGTGACCAATAACCAAGAGGAAAAAATAGACATTAGAAACAGATCCAAGGATCACCCAGATACTGATGTTAGCAGGCCAGGACTTTAAAATTATTATAACTATGTTAAAGAAAACAGAGAGAAAATTTGCACAAAATGGATGAAAACAGAAGTAATTTCAACTGAGTATCAGAATATATATAAACAAGATTCAAATGGCATTTTAGAAATATATATACATATATATATATACACACATATACATATAAAATCTGAAATTGGGAACTGATATCATGGGTTCAAAAGAGACTGGCAAAAGAGACAGGACTAGTGAATGCAAAGATAAGTCAATATAAAATATCCAAAATGAAGCCCAGAGAAGAAAATAAAATGGAAAAATGAGAAGAACATAAGAAATGTTTGTGATATGATGAAAATCCAACGTATGTGTAATTGCAGTCCCAGAAGGACTGGAGAGTGGGAACTGGAAAGAAACAATATTTGAAAAGATAATAGCTGAGAATTATTCAACATTGAAGAAAGATGTATTCAAGGATTCCTATCAACCCCAAGCAGTATATATACAGAGAAAAGCGTATTTATGCCCACTGTGATAAAACTGCTAAAAAACAAGGATAAAGAAAAAAATCTGTAAAGCAGCCAGAAAAAAGATTGCATTCAAAGAAGCAACAATAATATGAAGAGTGGAATTTTAAACAGGAACTATAGGAGCAAGGAAGCAATGGGATGGTATCTTTAAAGAGTTGAAAAAAACTGCTATCTAGGGTTTTAAACCCAGTGAAAAAATCCTTCCAAAGTCAAAATAAAATAAACGCATTTTTCAGACACATAAAAGCTGGGAAAATTACTCACCAGCAGACCAACATTGTAAGAAATACTGCAGAAATTTCTTCTGAATAAAGGAAAATAATCTCAGATGGAAGCCTAGTACCCCGAAAAGAAATAAAGTACTGTAACCTCTAGAGTAATCACTAAAAGGCTAACACAAAGAGATCTAAAAACTGAAGAATTAATAGAAGAGATAAAATGGGATAATTCAGAATACTTGACTAAAACATTCCAATGGTTCCTCATTTCTGGTAAAATAAATACCAAAGTCCTTAACAGAGTACACCAGGTACTCCATGATTTGGCCCCCATTTACCTCTCTGGCCTAATTCTCATCATGTCCCTTCTAGAACCCAGCCATCTGGGACTACTCATAGCTCCCTTAGTACACCATCCATATACTGTTCCTTTGCCAGAAATATCGTCCCTCTTTCTTCTTACCTAACTAATATCAATTTAACTTTTAATATCTAGCTCAGGCACAATCTGGTTTCTCTGAAAAATCATCTATGAACCTCCACGTGATCCCACAGTACCCAGTGCTTATCTCTATTATAGCCTTTGATGTAAAACATAATGGTTTCCTAATCTAGTTCCCTCAACTAGTCTTCAAGAGCTTTGAAAGCTGTACCTCTACACGTCAGCTCTGTGCCTCTACCACCCAGCACAAGGGTCAGCACAGAGAAGGCATTCAATATTCACCAGGAAGGCTAAATAAACACATGAGCAAACATGATTTCTGCATCACCTATTTGAAGACTGCTATTATGCAGAGCATGTTACCATCCTCTCCCATTCTCCAGATCTTTATTTCTAAATAGCACACCAGTACCTCAAACTCAGCACATTCCAAACTCAACTCTATTCATCTGTGTCAAACTCAGTCAACGTGGCACCATCTGAAGTCACCCATTGCAGCCAGCTTGGAATCATTTGGACTCCTGCCCTACTTCATCCACAATGCGTCTTTCCTTATGTTTCCTTGATCTTGACTTCCTCTTCTCCTCCCTCACCCTTTGAACTCCTACTCATTTTAAGCCCCAGCTCAGAGGTGACTTCCACTAATTCCTTCTTATGCCCCAGGCAGAGTTAATCTGCCTTCTCCCTTGATGCTTCCACAGAACCTCATTTGTGGTGGCACGTGTCATGCATTCTGTTGTCCTCAGTAGTTTACATCTGTCTCTCCCTCAAGTCGGTGAAGCTTTTTAAAAAAGGAACTATTTTCACTTGCAGAGAAGGCAGATGAGTGGAAATATTTAAAAGGGAGCAAAGGAAGAAAAGCTGAAGAAGAAAATAGAAAAGCAAAAGAGAGAAAACATCTTTTTTAAACGGTGTGGAAATTATAGGAAAATTTTATATTAAGAAATCCAGGAGAAAAAATTCTCTTTGAAAATGTATTAGAGTTTTTTTTGTATTTTCAGTATTCCCAACCGGCCATTCACCCCCAACTTCCCCTACACATCCTCCCTGCCCATGAGGAGAATTTATCTGCAGATGAAGGAGAATTCTCCTGCTGCAGAACGTGCAAGGCTCCTCACAGAAACAGGAGCTCCCAGGGCTGAGGAGAGGCATTTGCTGCCCTCAACCTTGCTCTCTCCCACTTCCTGGCTCTCCAGCTTCTGCAGTCTCCTTCTCTCCTATTTCTCTTGCCTCTATTCTGACTCCTTGCTCCATCTTGGTTTCCTCCTGTGTGCATGTTCTCTGTCTGGACTGTCTTTACACTTTGTTCTGGCTCCCTGGATCTTTTCTTACTGTCTGTTCCCCACATTCTCTTCCGTCTGTGACTCAGCAGGACAAGATAAGTCCTCCCCATCTTTATTCTTGAAGATGAATCATCCTGGGGAAAAAGCAGTAGGCTGATAGACTGAAAGCCCAGTCAGATGCACTAAAGGTTATTTAAAGCCCTAACGTTTGTGGATTCATGTTTTTAGAAGAAATGAGCAGATATCATAGACGATCCTCCTGAGAGCAAATGAACGATTATAGATTTAGAAAAGAGAAACTGAGAAAAAGCGAAGGAAGCTGATAATAATTAGACTGGAAATATAGCGGTGAGAAATGACAGCTGTACCTTGTTTACAAGTGGCATTAAAAAAAAAAAAAAGTTGACCAGCTGTTATAAGGAACCAAGCAGAGACAAGAGGCTTAAACTTCCCCAAGTGTAGACATAAATGCCTCCCTCCTACAAGGGTTATTATTTCTCAAGGATGATGTTGAACCCCCATCTCAGAGGATTTGAAAAGTTTAGAAACCACAGATCTCAGATGGTTCGAGTGCAGTTCTGATCTTTTGACTGTTACAAGTTGAAAACTTCTCTTTTCATTAATTATTTTAAATGAGTTCCCTGCAGTGTCCATATGCTTTCTGAGTGCCTCGCTTGAGTAACAGGCTGTGTCGCCTGCACTCCCGTCGGGTCCCTCTTTGCTGGTAGGATGTTTGTACAGAAATTACTCTTCAAATTCTTAGACACTCGGAAGCCTATAACAGTGCGAAAAATAGAGCATTCTTTTGCACATCTTGTTTCCAAATCCTCGGAGATCATTCACTTCTGTTTTCTAAATTAAGCTTTCTTGTCGACTCATCATATTAGCCTAGCACAACAGCTGGAAGGCTCTAAGACAATACACTTTAAGTAGCTGCTATTTATAGTGTTTCACATGAAAAGAACAAAACCAGATTGTCAGAGACTCTGTCCTGAAGCCGCCTTAGGATATCTTTCTCTCTGGTATCAGATCTGAAAAGTAAGATTACTGGGGGGAATGGGTTCTCATTCACGGCAGACTCATGACATATGTTCATGGCATCCTGACTTCAGAAAAGTGGCAAAACAAAAATATTCCTCTTATGTATTTTGGCCTGTTGGCTGTGCTTTCTGAGAACACAGATCGGCAGCTGAGCTATAAATCTTAGCAGTCAAACCACACTTCATTTCACTGCAACCTACAAGGCTAACACGTGTTACTTTCCTGCTTTTCTACTTTGTTTTCTTAATTGGTTGAGTTTCGTGGGGAGAGAGGATGGACGTGGTATGATGGTTGAGGACTTACTTTCAGAAAGCGATGGAAGCTCTGGAATTTGGGGACATTCCTCCTCTGGCTCTTCCCTAAAGTATTTCTCAGGGTCTAGAAGAAAAGCTGGTTTATTCACTTCAGGTAGTTCTTTCAAGTTTCCAATGCTTAATGACCTAAAACCGCCTTTACAACGGCAGGTTTTAAGGGAGGATGGAAAAAAAAAAGTATAATATCATTAATTCCTCAGAAAGAGCTAGCACATTTCCAAGTTAACTTTTTTAAAAAAATTCTAACCTCCCTGTTACTCAGCTGGTACAGCTGCAGATCAGCAAACCCTATAAACACAGCTGTTCAAGATAAATCCATGGTCCTTTTATGCAAAGGGACCAAAAGAAACTCAAGGCTCCCCATTCATTTATTTTTCATTTTGTATTCTTTGCTATTTTCCCTTGAAAATGAGTATTCTGCAGTTTTGGAAAAGCTCCAGTTTCTCTGTTATCTGCAAGAAAACTGTAGGCTTTGTGAGATGGAATCTATTTCTCAGCATTTAACAACATATCTAAAATTTTGAGTTTGCAGGTTCATTTTCATTTTGCTAAAATGTAAACCAGCTCTTTATAATTGTATCTATGATGCACACAATGAGATAATGGGAAGGAAGACTCTTAATTATGCCCTTACAGGCAAAGTCTTGGACAAAATTAAAAAGTCTTCTTTTTGTTTCATGGGATAAATGGATAATGGAATGGAAGTCTACAAAAACTTAATTCAAGATGTGATTCTATGTTTGTTTAACTGTTAGCTCTGTGAAGGTAAAAACTGTCTGTGCTTTTGTCATTGTGGTGGCTCAGTATTTAGGAAAAGTAAACTAACAGGTAATGAGCACCCGCTCAGAGACAAGTCATGTGCCATGTCAGTGGTTCTCAAACTGTACCAGGCATCAGAATCATCTGCAGGGCTTATCAAAGCACAAACCACTTGCACCATTCCCGTTTCTAACTTAGTTGGGTGGGGATGGGGCCCCAGAATGTACCTAAATTCCCAGTGATGCTGATGCTGGTAGACCAGGGAACGTACTTTGGGAACCAATGTGTTATATTAAAACCAAAGGAGAAATCTTCACAACCTGTAAAGTATCATTATGCCCTTTTGACAGATGAGGAAATCAAGGCTCAAGATGCTTTAGTAACTTGCCTGAATTTATATAACTGGTAAATGGTAGACCTTGGACATCAACTCAAGTATATTTCACTCTAAGAGTTGTGCTCCAAGGTATAATAATAATAAATAATATTACTAATAAAACTGTATTGAGTTTCTACAATATGCCAGGCACTAAGTGCTTCACATATATTTTCTCATGTAATCATGACAAAACCCCTATAGAGTAGATTAGTTTATAAATATGCATTGAATATTAACAAATAATAATGTACCTTTTGACAGCAAAATTTCAAAAGAAACGAGCACATTTGCTCTGTGAAAGTGCAGCTTCCCCTTGGACATAAGTTGACAAAAGATTTGTAGTGAGTGAAATATTCTCGTTATATGACGGAGCTTCGAGAACGATTCTCACTACTCTTCTAAATAACACACTTCAGTATGATAACAATTCTTTTGTTTCAATTACTTTTTTTACAGTTTTTTTCTGGTCAGTCACAACTAAACAAATACGTTGTTCTGTGTGGCTTTGGGCTTTCTGAGAACAAAAATAGTTTTAATTTTATTTTTATCTTTTAAACACTTAGGAGAGAGAATTAACATCCTGTGCCAACTCTATTTTGGAAACTATAGTGGGCACTTTCCACATGTTTTCTGGTTTAGACCTTATACTTCTGCCTATTGTACACTGTGAAGGCTTGGACAAGTCACTTAATATCTCTGAGCCTCGCTTTCCTCCTTTGTTAAAATGAGATCACAAGAGCTTACTTTCAGATTTATTAAGGAACACCAACATTCCTGGCACAGAGAGTAGTTACTTGTTTTCTTCATACGCTTACTTTCAGATTTATTAAGGAATACCAACATTCCGGGCACATAGAGTAGCTACTTGTTTTCTTCATACCAATCTATAAAATAATAACATGATAAAAATATATCAACAGTGATTACATACTGAATGATTTTTTTTATAACTTCACCATTGTAAAGGTTATGTGTTTTTTTCTTATAAACATTTCTTTCCTTATATTCATACCTAAATTTGTAACTTCTGATGGTCTGACACTGGAAGAAAATAATTTATGATGAAACAAAATATCAACCACAAAGGATGAACAGACACTTTCTGGCTATAAATATACACCTTTAACGAAAAAAAAATCTCTATCCTGTGGACCTAAGTAGTGACAGTTGTTTACACTAATCAAGTTATATCTTTGAATAAAATGCCTACTAGCCAGGTGATGGTATAAAAGTGTAAGAGCCACGAAGGAGGAGAAGCTAGTTAAGCAAAGGTCCTGTCCCATGAAAACTGGAAGGTCAAAGAAAAAACTATGAAGAAGAAAATGCCACAGACACGCACACTATCCTTGCCCTGTGTGTAAGTTATATGGGCTAATCAGTGGTATGTGTCAAAAGCTCTTTTATCCAGTGTTATGCCTGGATCTTCATTTATGGTATCCAAAATGCAAAAAGAAAATAAAAGTTCAGTGCTTTTGAGGCTTGTTATACGAATCGATAGGAAAACTTTAGATTAGCTTGAATCCACAGGAAAAGTTTTTATCAATAAAACACAGGAAGTGAAACCAGTCCATAGTTGTATATAATTCCAGTCAGAAAACAGGAAATGGTCTCAAATATATTTAACATTCACTGTCACAGACCTCAACCTTAACAGCTACAAGCCATGTTTCCAAAAATTGTTATTATTCTCTTGGAAGCCTCAGGCCAGAAAACATACCTATTTTTCACAAAATCATTGAGAGCCATGGGGCCTGCCCTCTCCCTTCTGCCTCCTTTCCTTGCACCCTTTAACCCTTTGTGATTACTGCTGCTCTTAACCTTTATTCCCTATTTTGCTACACACTGAGTAGCTATAGAACCTTGAGATGTTTCCTATACTCTCAGCCTCAATTTCCTGCTCTGTATGAGATTCTTACTGCGATTTTAAAGGAGATAAGATGGATGAATGCTCAGCGATGTGTCTAATAAATAATAGTATTTAATAAATGTTTATTTCCCTCCTTCCTTTTCCTCTCCCCTAGTTGACTGTATCTCCCAAACCCAAATGAGCTTAAAAGTAAAAGTTTCATTTTAGAGTAGTTTTAGAGTTACAGGAAAGTTGCAAAGATAGTACAGAGTTCTGGTATACCCCTCACCCAATTTTCCCTGTTGTTAACATCTTATATTACCCTTTGTCATAATCAATACTGATATATTATGATTAACTAACCTTAGTATTTTATTAGGATTTTCCTAGCTTTCCCTAATGTCCTTTTTCTATCCCAGGATACCACATTACATTTAGTTTTCTGACTCCTTAGTTTTCTCTGGTCTATGATAATTTCTCAGACTTGCCTTGTTTTTGATGACCTTGACAATTTTAAGAAATATTAGTCAGTTTTTTGTAGAATCTCCTTCAATTTGGGTTTGTCTGATGTTTTTCTTATGGTTACACGAGGATTATGGGTTGTTGGGAGGAAGATAACAGAGATGAAGTGCTATTCTAATTATATCTTATCAAGGGCACAGGCTATCAACCTGACTTACCACTGTTGATGTTAACTTTATCACCTGGCCAAGGTTGTGTTTCCCAAGTTTCTGCAAAGTTACTTTTTCCCTTCCTGTCTATACACTACTCTCTGGAGGCAAGTTTCCAAGCACAGTCTATACTTAAGGAAGAAGAAGAGGAGAGTTAAGCTCTACCTCCTTGATTGGGGGGGCGTATCTACATAAATTATTTGGAATTATGGATTTTTTTTTAAGGAAATCTTTGCCATCCAAAAGACTGACGGTAGGTAGCAGCTTTACCCCAAATCACACTGGAACGATCTCCCTCACAACATACTATCTCCCATGAATAAGACATATTATTCAGCCCTCAGAATGGGAGAAAATATTTTCAAACAAAGCAACTGACAAAGGATTAATCTCCAAAATATACAAACAGCTCATGCAGCTCAATATCAAAAAACAAATAACCCAATCAAAAAATGGGCAGAAGATCTACACAGACATTTCTCCAAAGACATACAGATAGATGGCCAACAAACACATGAAAAGATGCTCAACATCACTAATTAATAGAGAAATGCAAATCAAAACTACAATGAGGTATCACCTCATATGAGTTAGAATGGCCATCATCAAAAAATCTACAAACAATAAATGTTGGAAAGGGTGTGGAGAAATAGGAACTCTCTTACACTGTTGGTGGGAATGTAAATTGATACAGCCACTATGGAGAACAGTATGGAGGTTCCTCAAAAAACTACAAATAGAACTACCATATGACCCAGCAATCCCACTCCTGGGCATATACCTGGAGAAAACCATAATTCCAAAAGATACATGCACCCCAATGTTCATTGCAGAACTATTTACAATAGCCAGGACATGGAAGCAACCTAAATGTCCATCAACAGAGGAATGGATAAAGAAGATGTGGTACATATATACAATGAATATTACTCATCCATAAGAAGGAACAAAATAGTGCCATTTGCAGAGACGTTGGTAGACCTAGAGACTGTCATACAGAGTGAGGTAAGTCAGAAAGAGAAAAACAAATATTGTATATCACTTATCTGTGGAGTCTAGAGAAATGGTACAGATGAACTTATTTGCAAAGCAGAAATAGAGAGAGAGGTAGAGAACAAACGTATGGATACCAAGGGGGGAAGGGGTTTGGGATGAATTGTGAGATTTCACAATTCATGAGGGAATTGACATATACACACTACTATGTATAAAACAGGTAACTAATGAGAACCTACTGTATAGTACAGGGAACTCTACTCAGTGCTCTGTGGTGACCTAAATGGGAAGGAAATCTAAAAAAGAGGGGATATGTGTATACGTATAACTGATTCACTTTGCTGTAGAGCAGAAATTAACACAACATTGTAAAGCAACTATACCCCAATCAAAATTAATTTAAAAAAAAGACATGTTTATTCAGCCACGATCTGGGCTTTGAAGACAAGAATAATGGTATCTTTAGAGAGTCATTTTAAATAGTAAGAGAATCTGTAAAAATAAGAAGTTGGTGGTGGAAGCAGGAAAGGTAGATTACCGTGCAGTTAGGTCTTGCAGTTACTAGGTTAAGAATTTTTTTTTTTCCTCAGAAAAGTAAAACTGAAATAAACTGAGGTGCAAAAGTTTGAGGGAGGTCTATCTTTGGACTAGTTAACACCAGACCTTAGTTTTTCTCCAAACACCCTGAATGGTTTCCTGCTTTTAGACCCTTTGTTTTCCAGCTCTCTCATCCAGTGGCATTTAAACTGAGTATCTTTTGGATGAAACGAAAGACTTTGTCTATCTCCACTAAAGAATTTAATCCACAGAGGGAAAGAGGAAGGCGGACAGTAAGAGAAACTCTTCTAGAGAGTCATAACAATCTGCACTAATTAGATGACTGCCTAGGAAATGGAGCTATGCTGATAAAACTCCAAGACAAAGGGCAGTTCTATGAACAACTAGACTGTAGAATCAACTTCGATTTACAGGCCAACCTATTGCTTCTTTTCCATAGACATTTGACTTCTTGGAAAGTGGTTACTATGAAAATGTACAGGGAACTGGAAAGAGGTGAATATTCCTAAGAGTCCAATATTCCTAGTGGTCAAATACAAAGAAGCTAAAGAATGTAATAAGGAACACAGAGTTTAAAACTTTTGCAAAAATGTCTTATGTGGTAATGCAAGAAGGGAGCCTACTATGGGCTCTGGCATCCTTGCCATCAATTCTATGAGAAGGAAAGACTCTAAATCTGCCATCTCTCGGTTCTGGATGTAGAAAGGAGGAATGATGTGTGACAAGTCCCCAAGTGCCCTAAAGGAAAGTGAAGGTGCCTAGAGTAGTGGCTTACCCATAGCAGGTACTTGACAAAACATGTGACCACTTGACTCAGAGACCAGCAACTTTTCAATATGGTCACGTGTTGCTTGTCAGGCAGGCAGAATAGAGCAGTGGCAAAGTGTACTGATTCTGGAGTTAGAATGCCTGCTTTGGGGTCCCTGGCTCACCTCTTGTTCGTTGTGTAAATCACTTAACTTTTTTCCGTCTTGCTTTCCTAGTTATGAAATGGAGATTATAATTGTAGATATCACCAAGGATTATAGTGACAATTAAATGTTAAACACATAAAAACCTTAGAACAGTGCCTGGAATATGGTAAGAACTCAATAAGTATTGGCTACTATCTCTTTAAGAAAGAATAATACAATATTTTTCACTCAAAGCAGGAGTTTCAACACCTCCTACAGCCAGTTCTAATACTCTTATTTTATTTTATGTTTGTATTTTTTATATTTATAATATTCCTATTTTATTTTCTCACATAAGCTCTACTGGCAGAATAATTAGATAATCACCGGCATATAAATGATATTAAATATCAGTTCCCGTCTAATAATAATATGGAATTTAGAACATAATTATTTCATATTTCTAAGGAACATTAATTTTAAGAGTACCTTCTGCCTTATATAAACTTACAGAGAAATTAATGGAATATATGTTTCATTTCCCATCTAATTATTTTATCCTGGTTTCTAATAATCATTTCCCCATAAATATTTTTTTAATGGTAGCCAAAGAAAAATTTGTCAGAGAGTAGAAGATGGAGTAGATTTGCTCTTTGTTGCCCTAGAATAAGATGAAGACGGATGAGAGCATGTCCTACAAATGGATAGATCCGACCTACAATTAGAGCCCTTCTATAATAAAGAGTGGTTGAATAACAGAGAAGGCTATCTGCACGATGGTGAGTGTAGCCCATAGGATATATTCAAGAAGAGGCTGGGATGTGCTTCTCTTAAGGCCTCAATAGGAATTAGTCTAGCAGACATCAGATACCTCTTTCAAGTTCATTATCAAATTATTAAAGATTAACAAACGTGAAAAATGTTTACTCTCACAAATAATTAAAAAATACAACATAAAACTGATGATTTATCAGAGTGGCAATTTTAAGACAATGACAACAGTCAGTGTTGGTTCAGAGACAGCCATTTCCATATACTGCTGGTGGTGGAGCCTTCACATCATTGGGATGACAATTTAGCAAGACTCAGAGGCCTTTAAAACTTTGACTCAGCAACTCCGATTCAAAGAATTTATTGTAATGATGAATTCAGTCAGGTACTCTTAACACGTGTGCATGAAGGTATTTAAATAAATGTTTCTCAGTTAAAATTTGTAAACAGTTTAAATATTTTAAAAGAAGAGAATGTTTAAAAAGTTACGTGATACATTCCTAAGAGGCCATTACGAGTACTGATGTCTGTAGATCCTCATATTAAGTAACTCGGAAGTGTGCTGGCTGTATGTTTTTAAGTAGTAAAACAGGTTATAAACTGTGTGTATTATATCCTCACGTTTATAAAATGTATATTTGTTTATTTGTATAAGCATGCTCAGAACAAGACCTGAAGAGTGAAATGCCTCAGAGTTATTGGTGGTTTTGCTGCTAATGATTTCTTTTCATCTTTTTCTTCTCGCTTATTTGTATTTCTAATTTTTCTCCTAATGAACATGTATTATTTTCATAATAAAGAAATACTCTAAGGTTATATTGTCTAAATTATTCATTTTATCTACAATTTTTCTAGATTAATTTTGTGTGAATCCAGAAACCAAATATTGCCATAGATTAAGAAAAATGCATGTCCACTGTGGTTTTTGTTCCCCCATTTACTTTTTTCAGTTATTTCTTTTTTTCCCCATTTTCTAGTGGTAATATGACTTTTGCAGAACCTACAGAAGGAGAAAAATCTATTTCTTTGTGTCAATTTTTAACTCAGCATTAGGACTTCCTATTTTCTCTTAAATTCTGTATTCATCTGCATATCCCCAGGACTTAAATTGAAGACGACATTTTACCACCTACCTACTTCTCACACACAATACTATAAAATACCTTAAGCACTATGAAAACCTGGTATTTATGTATAAGACAGAACATCACAAACGCCAAGCTTTTTATCCTAGAAAGAGAATCTTAGGAGTTAAGGTGAGAACATGGCTTTAAATTATTAAAATTTTCCTTCATTTTTCACGCTTCTTTCATTTTCTATTGGCTTTTTTCTTTTTTCATCTCTATCTTTCTTACTCTTCCTCCCCCTCCATTTAAACAGCCCTCCACCCGCATACACACACCAAATGTGCTTTTCCCCTTTAGTCTCTCTAAATTCTTTCACATATTTAGTTTTCTTTCATACTTTTACATATGGACAAGAAATGGCATGGTTTTCTCCTTGGATTTCCTAATCTGATTAGAAATAGGGCACATTCTTCAGAATAATATTTTCTTAGGGAAAAGGTGATCTGTAATCTCTTCAGTACTGGATGGAGGCCACAAAGGACATTCTACAGCTGACAACTGTATTTCATTTGTAGGTTTTCTCCATAGGATTCATGGACATGCTTCTGGGAGAAGTGAGGGCTGTACCTGCCAAGTCAATTCTGAGGATACGTTTTTAACCTTTTCCTTTCAATTAGTTCAAAAATTCCAAAATGATATTATTCCATTCTATCTCATTATTACAAAGTCGTAAAATTTATTTCAATTCACTCATTTGAATTAAAGGCAGAAATTTTAAATATCACAGGTAATTTTGGATGTGTTGTCACTTGAAAAGATGCAGTAAACAGAGATAACTTTGCTTTTTACTGCCGGAAACATCTCCCAAGGCCCACAGAAATGTATAACGAAGGTGAGATGATCACTCTGTTGTAGTCTTATTTCCTCTGGCAGAATGCAAAACTCTAGTTTTAAGAGAAATCTGTGAATTTAAGAACCTATACATCAGCACTAATTTTCAGAAGACAAGTGAAGTGTCATGGAACAATAGGAAATGAAATAAGATGGATAGAAGTCAGGAAAGAAGTCAACAGTTTAAAGTGCCAATTTTTAAATCTAAGGAAAGGCTAATTTTAAAAAAAAAGAATAACTGAGATTGTCATAAGGAATGGGAAATTAGTATCTTGGCTGAAATACTCAAACAGGAATCTGTGACACTTGCATTCACTCTTCTAGGAGTGTCACAGGAAGAGAAACAATGATCAATCTGTGTTACCCTGGGGTAACTTTATCTCCTGATCTGTACAATTGAGTTGGGTGGCTGGGTGGGGGCATTTTATCGTACAGCAAGTCTTTCCATTCTCAGCACTCTATTCTCGTACAGGGTCGGTCATGCCGTATTTCTAAATTGAAAGATTCTTCTGCCTGAAAGTAAAATGCCACTTGACATTTCAGCAAGCCATAATTCAAGGAAATGGAAGAACAAATACCAAAAGTTAATTTAGTGTAACAGGATGTTTAAAGGGGAATTTTTTTCCCTCCTACCTCGTCATCAGAGGTCCAAAAAGTCTGAAAGCAAAATAATTAATTAATTAAGAGGTTAAAAGGTATTCCCACATTCCAAAGTGAGGTGCTAGATCGATTCCTTGCGCAGGCCCACTTTGTCAAGGAGGTAGCATCTTGTGATGCTCAGGCCAACCACCACTCTAGGATAGAAACAGACTAAGGATGCAGCAATCCTAAGAGAGGACTGCACTGGAGAGAGTCGTAGGTGTGCACTGAGAACCACTCCCACGGGAGAGGAGGAATGCTTCCCCCTCAGTTCTAGCTCCTGTTCACATAAACCAGGCAAAGAGTTTAACACATGCCCCCTGGGGTAACCATTAGAGGGACACAGTGAACCAGTGACTCATTAATATCTGCAAAAGTCTACTGTGGTTGAAAGTACCCCAGTGGGCAGGGGGAGAAGGGGTAGCTGTGGAGCAGTTTGTGTGGCAAGGATGTGCGAGCTTCCTATTGGTCAAGCAGAAGTTAACCCAAGAGAAGCTGTGCAAGAGGCGAGGCTGCCAGTGTGAGGGGACTGGAACAGAAAAACCCCAAATGGTGGGTTTGAGCCCCAAGAGTTTAGCCAAAGAGTGCATTAATTTCGAAAGGTGCAATGCAGAGCTCTCTGCGTGGTGTCATCAGAGAACCCTCAACTGTACTCCCTTAATGTAAACTACGGACTTTAGTTAATAATAAAGTATCAATATTGGTTCATCAATCGTAACAAATGTACCACACTAATGTTTGACACTGTGTGGGATGGGCGTGGGGTATGTAGGAATTCTCTGTGCTTTCTAGGCAATTTTTCTGTAGACCTTAAAAAAAGTAATATAGGCACATGGTAATAAAAATGCCAACTGTATCAAAGAAAATACAATGAACAAAACTGTTTTCTCAAAAGATTGTTTAATATGAAAGGTGAAATTATGAGAGCATGAGTTAGCAAGAATATAGGAAACAAAAGAAACAATTAAAACTGCCTGGCATTACAGTTAGAGGAATGTAAGAATGGGATCCATCAGAGTGGTATGAAAAGAAGAAATGGCTGAACAACAGGAAGGAAAGGCTAGAAGTCATAAAAGGAGAGTGATATCCAATAGTCAAAGTCAAGCTCTTTGAACTTCTGACATATAAACCTCTGTGTGCCTTACCAAAACCAGGAGTAAAATCTGACATACATTTGAAGATGGACAGGTAACTAGCTAGGTAGATACATATATACACATATACACACATATATTGCTTTTGAAGAAAGGGGTTAATTTCCAAAATTAGGTTGATGATGGAGTAGAAACAAAAGACTAGAAGACACAGAATAGAAGTCAAGCATTCAACAGAGACAAGAAGTAAGAATCAGATACCACCCTGAGAACATACGTTCTCCCCTTGCTACACACACATACCTACCAATAGCCTGAATGTTAGCAAAATCTTGAGGTAGTCATTGAACATTCCACAAAGCACAGAAGGAATTTGGGGCCAATTTCACTCTTTACAGGTAAGATGTACTTACTTGTATGTTGACTCTTTGTTTTTCTTATCAAGTAGCGAATGCTTTGATGGGTCTAACCATGATTCCTCCTTAGAAAGCAAAGGAATTTCCTTTATGCTTTTCTCTTGAATCTTATCTTCCATTAAATTAGTATTGCTTGTAGGAAGGGAAAAACAGTTCTCAAGTTGCCAATGCTTTGCCTGAAAAAACAGAGATTTACTTTTATAAAATGTATTTTCCTTGAACATTTATATGTGTCTAACATGTGCTAGATTATTAATTGAAGTCCTGGGGACACCAGAAATGAAGATGATATGGTTCCCGAACTCAAGGAGCTTACAGTCTTCTAAGGGAGATGGGACGCATACATGTAACTTTAATAAAGTTAGAAAGCGATGTATCATAAGAAACAAACAGATATTTTCTGAAGAGATAATAATGAACTGCAAAAAAAGAAATTAACATTCCCACTTTAAAATCCTGTATAGCAAGATGTATATTAACTAGAAAGAAAAACAGAAGAACTGTCGGAATTTTTCATACTACTACTTTCTTTGCATCTTCCCCTCCCAAAATCTCAAATGCCAGTCCAATTACTGAGTACTTTTTCCTAGAAAAATATATGTGTTACATGAAAATATATGTGTTACATGATAGTTTTCACAGATCTTGGCCACAGCTCTTAATGTGTATCCATCTAGCGAGAGCTCCCCATTGACAATTTATGTTTTAAATACAGAAGCAATTTCCTTGTCTTCTATTTGTTCACAGTGTATCCACGGGAATGCAGCAGGGAACACAGGCTGTGTGATATGAGGGAACATTAGGGGTCCCCAGCATATCTGACTGGCCTACGAATGATCAACCTTTGTCAGAGGATTTACAAAGTAAAATGCCTACAGGGGTCAGGAAGGCAGCGTCAATGAATGAATCAAGTCTCATATAAGATGATAAATAACAAATGAAAGTCAGTCTCAGTGTTCATAGGCAAAAGGGAAAGAACGGTGGCATTACACCGACTTAGAGGGAACCCATTTTCCATAAAGGGGGCCATAGCTACTCTCAGGGAATTACATGTTCTTTTCCAAGAGAAGCAAGAAATTTGGATCTTATGTGAAACCTCTTAATGTTTAAACGTGGGCAACTAAATCAAATTTTAAACACTGGGTGAATAGGCTCAATCAAAGTCACTGGCCATCAAAGCAATCAGCTGAGGAGGGGTGCTAGTACACACTCTGCCCAACACAACAGTGGTTAGTGCTGAGATGGACACTGAAGAAGCACAAGCATCATCTAATTTCTTTTTATACCACAGTCATCTGACAGTTTCCTGGGATAAATGTATCTCCACAGATAAACCATCCCTACCCCTATCTCTCCAACTCTAGAAATAGACATAGCACACCACATACTTTTAAAAATCTAACTTGAAAACCAACCTCAGATCAATAGCTATGTTATAAAACTGATTCACAGTTATTTTTTTAAAAAAACTTCTTTTTTGAAATATACTGAATCACACTGCACTAAATTTTGAATACTTTAATCAGACTGAATGTGATTGGAAAATGAAGGCTTAGTGTAGGAAATTGAAATACATGGTTGCTTTTCCTTTTGTTTTTGTAACTGCTAGAACAGAATTAATTCCACGAAAAGACAAATGCAACATTCAAATGTAGGTCAAAAGTCACTACACTGTACAAATCAAACTGGTTCAGGAAAAATTGCTCTGATCCTAGCTATATTTAAGAATTGAGTCTCTTCTTATCTCTGTATTTCCGTGTGTCTCCCATATCTTTCTGTTCTTTCTGTGAAAGGGTGTCTCTTCTCACACTATGAGAAGGACATTCACTGTTGCTTCTTTCCAGTATCTGCTAATTTTCTCTCTTTCTTCCTCCCCTCCTCTCCATTGCCCTCCCCTCCCACTGCCTCCCGTGGCCCTTGGAACTAGCAGCACCCATATCCAAGACAGCTTGACAAAAGCGGGTTCTTAAAAAAAATTTAAAGCTCAAGCAGAAGGGACTAGAAAACCCAGCTGTCCCCCGCTTTGCCCGCCTTTATTTTCTAAAACTACCCAGCTCTGGTGGCTCTTTTCCTATCTCGAACAGAAGGGAAAAAAACCAAACTATTTTCACGCAGGCTATCTGAGGCTGAGTCCTTTGAAATACAAAAGTAGAGATGTGGATGGACCTAGAGACTGTCATACAGAGTGAAGTAAGTCAGAAAGGGAAAAACAAATATCGTATATTAACGCATATACGTGGAACCTAGAAAAATGGGACAGAAGAACCAGTGTGCAGGGCAGAAATAGAGACACAGATGTAGAGAACAAACGTATGGACACCAAGGGGGGAAAGTGGCAGGGGCGGGGGGCGGTGATGGGATGAATTGGGAGATTTTGATTGATATATATACACTAATATATATAAAATGGATAACTAAAAAGAACATGCTGTATAAAAAAAAATAAAATTCAAAAAAAAAAGACTTTACAAAATAACTATGGAAAACTATCAAGGGTATAAAATGAACAGTTTTACTAGCACATATTTCTTAATTAAAATAAAATTGCAGTACAGATTGTGTTTGGTGGACACAGTTTATATGGCACCCATACCTAGAACAGCCCTATTTCTTGCTTCAGCGCCATCTAAAGGACTTATACTCCAGATAACACCCGCTTGAAGACACTCTTTTTTTCTGCACCTCATCTCACCAGAGCCCATGTGGCATGGCCATATAACAATGTCAGCATTGCATTAACTTCTCCAACTGCCAGAAGCAGCTGTTCAGCTCCTTTCATGTTCAGAATGCCAGCTTTGCCCCACGCTGTCTCATCACACCTGCCCACACACTGATTTGAGTTCCCACCCAGACACTCTTTTTCCTGAGAAAAGTCTAGCACTTGCCTTATTTACAGAGCAGAAGAGGCTGTACAGCTCTTGGAGACTTCCGCATTACCCAGCCCAAAACGGTCCACCTGCCCAATTTACCATCATTTTCTGATTTACCATCACCCTCCATGTCCTAAAGGGCTGTACAGAATTCTGTCAGCACAGGTTGATATCCTCAAGCCGACCTCACAAAGGGAGCAACGACAGACTTTGTCTTCCAGCATGAAGAGAATCGCCATACTTAGGGCATGAGAGTGGCACCTGAGGCTGCTGAATAGGGCCAAGTCAACCGGCCAGATAGAAACTGAGGTTCCAGGGTATGCTCACACCACCATGTCTGAACAGTGCTGGTTGAAACAGATCGGGTTGATATTTTGTCCCCCAAAGTACAAAGGGAACAGGAGCTGAGTTCCCATGAAAATAAACGGAAAAAAGAAAAGAAATGTGAGACAATTAATATTTTCTTTCTTCTATTTTTTTATAAGCAGGTATAAATCAGAGCTTAGTTTCATGGGAGGAAGGGGTTAAAAGCATGAGCTCTGAGATGAGCCAGCTTGAGTCAAACGCCAAACTCTACCACTTATTAGCTTCTGTGAGCCCAGGCAATTTATTCAAACTCTCTGTGCCTCTGTTTCCTCATCTATAAAATGGGAATAATGAGCATTCCTCCCTCATGGGATGGGCAATTGTGAAGATTACATGAAATTATTCATGTAGAGACCTTAGAACAGGAGAAACTCAGCAAACATTAGCAATTGTTATTTAGGCAGGAATAAATCAGACAATGAACAGAAAAGTTTGTTTTTTTTCTAAAATTTTCTATATTTGATTATTACCTGATTATTACTTGGCTGTCATAGTCATCTATCTGTTTAATAGTAATGCAGTAAATTTTTCCACATTGTAGTATGTTTCTACTAAATTTTGAAATTGAAGGGATCCACTTATTTTGGAGGAGAAATTTTTCTCAGAAATCCTGGTACATTTTGAGCTGCGTAGAGTCCCCAAACTTTTCATGTCTCCAGTGTCCACCACTTGATGGAACTGCCTTGGTTAATAAGGGAGGCCTGGAGCTACAGTTCCAGAAATGGAAGCCAGTGCTTTCATGACTAATGAACTTTAATGGCCGATGAGATTCAAATGGAAATCAGGCCTAGCTCATAATAAATGTCAAGTAAATATTAGAATAATAAAAAAACGATATTTCTACCTGACCAAAGATCTGGACAGGAGCACCACAGACATCAGTCACACAAATGCTGCGGTCTGCAGAGGCAGAGAGAACCAATTAGCGGCCGCCCGGCTCACACATCTCTAAGGAACTTATCCAGTCTTCATGAGGTCGGAACGATCTTATCAGAGTTGGGGCCTCTGTGAGTTTGTTCTTACTGGAATTAAGACAGTACTCCTGAATGAACAGAAATGCCAGAATTCTAAAATGTCCAAATACTAAATGATTGCAGTGATGGAACACTTTTTTTTAAAGTCTGATACGGAAATTGAAAAAGGTACATTTGGGAACAGCAATCTGTGATACAAATGCAAAAGAACAGCTCATGATAACAGAGGTTAGGAAAATGGTATTAACATTCAAAAAAAGGTTTCTAACTGATTTAACTAACTTGAGAAGTGGAAAGAAAGAAAGGAGGGGAAGGGGGAGGATGGAAAGAAAAAAAATCAACAGTAAAATCAGCTATTTGATGAAATTGATGAACTTTATCATGTATATAGGTCATCACATATTATACTATTTTATAGTATTATTAGAAAATTGAGCAGGTAATCAGTGACACAAAAATCCCAAACTAACTCAGGATGGCAATAATGTTAGATGAAAGGCCAGGACTCTATTAAATTATGTTTACGGTCTCATTTCAAATAAGGCATATCTTAACTGTTTATTCTCAAACAATGCGTGGTACATTACTGACAACACTGCATTCCTAAATTGGGGGATTGACTTGACGATATATTAACAGAGGATTTTCAATATTGAGAAAAATCTGTTTTTCCCCATGAATTATTTAAGAAAAGTCTGATCAATACATATGTTTTCTTTAAAATACTCAGATTGATTGTGTCTTCCTTTATCTAGAAAACAGACAAGACCTGATTCATAGTTATCTGCAACAAAAGGCAATCAAAAATAATAAAGATAATGTTAGAATTTTTTCAATGTACCTCTGTATTCCAGATTTTCAAACACCCCTCAAGATCTCCTGCGGCGAGGTATCAATTTGACTTATCAGTAGACACAATAATGGAACCAACAACATTATGAGCCAAAAATTCAGCCAGAATGTGCTTCTTAAATGTATCCCAGAACCTGACATACCCAGATCCTCCACATGACACCAGGTTGGCTCCCCCTAATATGTAAGAGAACCCCTAATTAGGAAACTACAAACACAAGAAACATCTTCCTCACTGGTTTGCCCTGTAGGAAGCATATGGATGTTGGAGAGGTGAGTAGCCCCAAAATCAACTACCAGCACTCTGATTCTCTCAAATATAAACTGGAAAAAGCCCTATGATACCTTCACTGGTTTTTGTTGAATATTAAATGAGATAGGATGTGTAAGATGTTCCATTAAATCTAGTTACCACTACTTCATTCATTATTTTGATATTATTTGGGTTTTCAATTTTGATAGAAGTAATCTGTTACTTCAAAAATACTAATTTCAACATTATGATAATATTCCAATTATCCAAACACATCCAAATATATCCAATATTCCAAACACATCTTTCTTAATTACCCATTGGACACGTATACCAAAGAAGTAAAATTCCTCTTGCACAGAGCTGGATGCATATACGTAGTTATAGCAGCATAGCTATTGATTCCTCTATGTAGCTGTATGCTTTGAATTCTACTTATGAGCTTGTGTTTTAATCTTTCATCAAGAATTCATTGTAAGTCCTTATGGAACACTTTCTTGGTTCATAGGCCTAGAACTAACTTTTTCATTTTCCATTTTTATATGCTTGTAGAAGCACTTTACCTAAATTATTCTTCTGTGGCAAAGTTCCTATTATTATTTGATAAATCTGTAGAAGACTTCCAATTTGCTTCACAAGTGTGCTGCCTATTAACAATCGTATCTGTTCAAGGTAGAAATAATGGTATGTAGCCGCTTCAGTGGAAACAATTTGGGAATACTGATAACAGTAAGAAGAATTAGTGTTGAGAGCAATTTCAGGATCATAGTTCATTTTGTACGTATAAGTGCGTCCTGGAAAATAGAGAGTTTTAGAATCTAACTGTTTCAAGGTCTATTCTAAATATTTCACAATGGTTCTAAAACTCTATAAGGGTATACCTTTATTGACTTTTAATGCAGAAAAATTATATAAGAAAATCATGCAGATTTTCCGTCTGCAAATTGAATATGAGAAAGTGAATGTGGAAAACATGGTTCAGATATGTTTCTTCTTTCAATCATATAACATATATATGTCTAGATTCCTAATGTTAAGGAAAAATATTTCTAAAATTAAAAAATTACTTTTTTAGGTGAAAGGTCAAAACTATGCATTGTTCTCAGGAGCAGATTTTTACTTTGGGAGCATGTAGGCTGCATCAACACCACACTAACACAGCCAATGAACACCAAGGGGAAATTAAGCAAATAGTTATTTAATCTATTATAATATCAAATAACTATGGTAAATCATATGTTAGCATACATCTTAGAAGAAGCTCTAACCAGAACTCTGACTTATTCTGGAAAGGATTCGTAGTTGGTAAAGACACCCAAGGCATTACCCATAGCCCCCCACCAAAAAAATTAAGACAAAGAGCAGGCAGCTCTCTTGATCAGCAGTTAGCAGCAGCTATTTCAAATTTTGCTATTGCCCCCAATCTCCAAGCTTCTCACTATTTTCTCATAGCCCATTTTGATAATAAGTGCCAGTGTGGTCATCTCAAGACTCAACCCTTCTACCCCATGTAGACCTAAGCTTTGGCTCATATATTTGGAACATGTTTCTTGCTGTGCCTTCTACCCTACCAAATCTCTACGCCACGGCTACAACACCAATTCTGATTGTTGCCCAGAGTTTTTCTCACTCTGATCCTGACATACGCAGCACTGTATAACTTGCACTGTATATAATAGCTCCTGCTCCCGGACCCATCCTCCTGAATCCTAACCTCGTCTGCCATGGCCTGTGGCTTCCTGTGACCTGGTGCTGGCTGTTCGCTAGACGCAGTCGAACTCTACAAGACCTAGATCGGATTAGATTGAACTTTCTTTATTGTTCCCTGCTCCAACACTTGACAATATATCAAAGCAGTCTACAGTCAAAATATAAATATATATTTTACCTGTGGCTGCAATGCTTTTTCTTGCTTCAAGGAAGCAAAGCCTCATAACAGCATTATTGCACTCAGTGTCCGTCTCAAAGGAACGGGCTCCCAGAGTAGCCTGGTCAGCCGTGGGGTGGGTGGGGCAGCTCTTCCCAGCACCAGGAATCTTTTGAGGCTCTATATCTGAGATGGAGAGAAGCCAGGTGTCTTAATGAACAGATATATGCTTTTCAAACAAAACACTTATGAAAAACAATAGGCTCACCCCCATCACAGCCTCCAAAGACTCCAGCAAATCTCACAATAGGTTTCCAGTCAACATCCACGGAGCCTTCGCTGTTCACTTCCTCAACCCCAACTTCAAGGATTGCTTGATTCCATTTTATTTCTCATACTCCATACAAGCTTACTGTGTTTTCCCTTGATGTGAATTAATAGGGACTTCATTTTATAGCTAACACCTTAGAGATCCTGATATGTTCAAGACAAATGTGATTTTAATATCATGGCATTTTCAGCTTATTAATCATTAATATTAAGCTTGCAAATAATTTGATGAACATGAGATATGACTATGTAATGTATTTCAATGATCATTCTTAAGCAATATTATTTTAGTGAGTTACCCTGGAAAGGATATTCCTAATGGTGCTTCAATTATCTAATGATATCATCTCCAAGCCACACTAATAAAAACTGGGGATATTCATCTCAGAATCTATAAATAGTCTGCACACAGTTATGAAAAACCTATACAGAGGTGTCTTCAAAATTTCAAAGCAAGAAATCTATAGCAGTGCCTCTTGTGTCTTTTATAAATTTGACATCATCTGCTTTTCTTTCCTATCTGTCTGGCTGTTTTTAATCATAGCCACAATTAGGTTCGCTATCAGAACAAGACTGTGCTCTCCTGAGGACTAAGGCAGACAAAGAGGCAGAATTCCACCCTCTCCATGGAGGGTTCAGATGAACCCTCATGATTAGCTCTTTGTACATAAAGCAGGTCAGAGTTTTGTGCCTGCAGCCAAGTAAACTCTAAATCTCTTAAGTTAGTCATCTTCCTCCTAAAAAATTACTCCCTTAGCTTTTCACACATACACACAAAAGCTGTATCTGATGACCAGTCCTCTCATAAGGTCTAACTCAGCCTCTGTGAGTTTATCCAGTTGAGACAACAGAAACTCACTGGGCCATGAGGAATGACATATTCATTACCCAAATAAATTAGTCTAAGGAAAAACCTTTAGTATCTAAAGAAACTAAAATAAAATGCGAAAGGCAATTGTCAAGACATTTTGCTTAAGTGTAAAATATTCATCTGCTATGCTAAACTCCCATAAAATACAATTTACTCCCATCTCATGCTCCTCACAGGTTTCTAAAGCAAGAAATAATTTAAGATTTCCAGGTGGTGTAATATTTAATACAAGCTCTAGATTGAGCCTGAGCAGCCTATCAAGTGAACATGAGTTCCCATTTTCCTACCAAGGAGTGCCCAAGGTTCAGCCAAAGGCAATCTGGCGAGGTTTATTGGCAAAAAATAAACTAGAAAGAAATGAGAGGCCTGCTCCCTGCTGTCAGTAATTCAGAAACGCTGATGTAGCATAAAGAGAAGGAACAGCAGGCCATGGAGAATTTGCTAAGCCAAGTAAATCTCAAGGTTCTTTTTAGTCACTTTGACGAGACAACGATATCACTAATCCCTTGTGCTTATAGCCAATCATCTATAATTTAGGAGCAAGCTGCAGCAGGTCCATGAACAAACAACAAACAGCTTACTGTGGCTGAACTCAGTCACATTATTTTAGTTGCAAACTTAACGCTCACCCGATTTTGATTTTAGCAGCCGCTGATAAGCAGGGTGAAGGACATAGTGAGCATTTTCTGTGCTATTGTTCCACAGAACAGTTTCTCCATCATAACTCCCTATTATGAGCCAAGACAGAGAACAGAAATTGCCAGAAAGTTAGATAGAAAATATGAACAACAGCAATTAGAAGAAATCATTATCGAAATAACTTACACGGAATCTGGCACTTCGTAAGTTCTCACTATGTATTTGGAGATATGAATGAATAGTAATTACTAGTGTTTTTATTACAATTTAGAACTTAGAAACTTCATGAAATATCTGTTCAGTAAGTGTGATAGAAATTATTGTTATATCTTTTTCATTTTATAGTAACAAAGCAGTCAGAATAAAAGCTTTGTAATGAGTCAGCTTGAGTCTGAGTCCTGGTTCTACCACCTACTAGCTGTGTAACCTTGGGCAAGTTATTTAACTTTACTTGATGCCACAAGTTCCTCACCTATAAAACTTGGTTAATAATTTTATTTTTTTCATAGGGCTGCTGTGAAGAATGAAAAGCACTTAGTGCCTAGCATATTACAAATACTGAAAAAGTGTTAATAATTTTTATCATATTTGTTTATTACTGAGTGAGGGCAAACCAATTAAGTCCTTCTGGGTTTCTGTTTCCTACATTCTTCATGTGTATGTGTGTGTGTGCGTGTGTGTTCTTTTTTTTTAATTGAAGTCTAGTTGATGTGTGTGTGTTCTTTCAATTCCTTCTCTTTTATGTCCTTTATTGACTGTTGCTTTCTCCAATCTTAAAACTTTCCCTACACAAAGTCCTTCCCTACTGCTCATTACAGAAAACATAGAAAAGCCCAAATAGCGAGGCTAAGTCTGACCAAGCCTGTCCTGGGAGGAGCAGTGCGTGCCCAGACCACTGCTCGCAGCAGCCCAGTGAGGAAAGCTCCCTAGTGAGCAGAGTGCCAACATCAAGTGGAGAGCAGAAGACAAGAGCTGAGTGGGCTGTACTGATGGTGTCTTTCTTGGGATTTGGAGAGAGAAGAGAGTAATACATGCTGAACTCTGCATTGTCCTGGAGAGGGCAGCCTGTGTAACTCACAAACTGCCCGAGGATGATGGGTTTCCATGGATTAGCTGTCCGTGGGAGTAGACTTCCAGCAGCTACATGGCAAATTCAACTGCAGAGTTGGCCCCCCAGAAGATAATCAGGCAAGTTCTGAAAACAATGAAACTTTAAGTGTAGATAGAGCAGGAAACCTTGTATTGTAACACTTCATAGATATCCAAGCTCTTTTCCTGAAATTTTTCATTCCTCTTAATTGATGACATTTTTGGTTCTATAAAAAAAAATTAGTCTGTCAAAATACAGACTTGATAATTTCATGGTGCAATCTGTCTTTATAAATTGGTTTCTTTGGCTGGAAATGATTCAGCAATTTCTGATCCTCTTTAATATGTCACGTCAAAGTATGCCTGTAGATCCTTTCAAGAGCTTGGATTTATACACGTTTCATGAGACCAGTCTTTAACCAATGTTATTTAGACTAAACTGTGCCAAAGAGTTAATGTGTTCCCATTATAAAATATCTGAGTGCCACGGAAGTGTGATTTGTACCCAACAGCCCTAATGCTGCTCCTCAAAAAAGGACAATGAAAATAAAAGCTTGTATTTACTGATGAGCTTATTGTGAGCGCTGGGTTAAACCCTTACACAGATTATCTTGTGCAATCTTCACTATAAACCAAGATACTGATATATTATTATTAATCAGAAAAAATTATAATTTAGAGTTTAAATAACTTGCTCAATATGAGGTAGTGGCAAGTGGTGGAACCAGGATCTGAAGCCAGGTAGCCAAGCTCAGGAGCTGATGGTTATAACCATTATCACCCAGCCCTAGAAATAAGGACCAAGAGTATCTCTAAGGGCAAGGACTGCTTCTTTAAGAAATCTTTTCAGAAAAAAAAAAAAAAAAGAAAAAAAAGAAATCTTTTCAGTTTGCAGTTGAGAAAAGGCTTTTTCAAAGTGAGTGAGGCAAAAAAAATACAATTTTCACAACTGATTGTCAAGTGAAGGTTCAAGTAACCTGTAACAAGAATTTGTGGAGGTAAAAATGCAGTACGTAAGATATCATTACGGTGTGTACTCCTCCCTTCCATTCTTCAGGCTGGATGAAAAACTGCTTGAAGTTTTTACTTAGAGTAAAACAGACTAATAGCCCTAGTAAAAAAGGATATAGCATTTAGCTGTGGATGGATATAAAAGTGATACAAATATTGAGTAGCCATCATGCACTTGGATGGTGTGATTTGAGAGGTCTAAAAGATACTGCTGCCCAAAATTTTATCCCTACTTGTCACCCATAAGGCTGAATTCCCACACTGAACTTGCTTTTGGATTCTCTCCTGAATTGTCTGGTAAATTATAAATATTTAATATCAGAAGGTTAATCTTCCTTTCATAATCATTAAACCAACCATGTATGCATTTATCAGATTAATTATCCACAACCAAGACCCTAGAACAAAATTTCTCCAACATGGAACCACCAAAAGGTTTTTGACAGTAACAATAAAAAAGGGTAGAGTCTGTGGGTCCTTTTTCATACAGCATCTTGAGGAACTATATTTGTGGAACACTTGAAAATGCCACTTCAAAGAAATGGGATGGAGGACAGATATGTTTTCAACAGAAACAGTAGTTTTTAAAAGGTCAGTATTCTGGGGCACTTCTGGTGAATTTGAGGACAGACCAGAAAAGACAGAGAATGAAATGTCTTGTGCCTGGTAGGGAAGGGAGGAGGCTAAAGTTAAATTTGGGGGGCATCAAAATATGGGGCCACCCTGTTTCCTCTTGATTGCAGCTCTGGCTCCCAGCCTCTGGTAAGCCTCTCCCTCCTTCTAGAGCCAGACACATTTCAAAGGAGCATTTGTAATCCCAGGCTTGGTGTCTCCACCCACGTTCTCGCTTCACCTTTCTGAAATCCTGCTTTCGATCCTGCCCATGCTAAAGGTCTCCCAATTGCCCTGCCAGTGTAACTAACTCCTCACCCTCTGATGGATGTGAGTTTGTTCCTGGAAACTCTTGTTTCCAAACGCCCTGCTTCTCTTCCTGCCTCCCCAACCTTTCATTCTTTGTACTCTACTTAACCTCCCTTTTCTCTATTTCTCTTGTTAATATGGACATTACTTACTGTCATTCCTCCACTCCCTTCTCACTGCTCAAAAGGGCTTGTTCAGAGATTTTGTATACCACCGTAATTTCCAATCTCACTTCTATACAAATGGCTCTTAAATTTGTCTACGTTTAGAACTTTTTCCAGTGTTGAGTCGTTCCCACTTGACAGCTGACAGTTCCATTATAGTTTCCATCAGCAACATATCGAAAATCCAAATTTTTCACTTCACTCCACAGGAGGACTCCCTAAATTCCCAAAATTGGTTAATAGACCAGAATTCCAACTTCCTGCATGTCTTTCTCTTCCCTAGTCAAATAAAATACTCAGATTCTTCCTCTGTGATATGTTACATATTCATTCCTTCCTTTTTATTTTAAATAACTAGTGACAGCTTCCTAGCTCAGCACTCACTAGCTTATGGTTGAAAATTTTTAATAGCCTCTTAACCCATTTCACTGTTTCTAGGCTACCCACCTCTGGTACATTCTTCATCCTGCAACCAGATTAATCATTCCATTCAGGAGCTCTTAATATACATTCATTCGACAAGCATTTCTTTCCTCCTTGGAAGTCCCTGTTCATGGTGCTGCAGGGGACAGAGCCATGAACATAAAGTGACTAAAATGTAAAGTGAAATGTGCTAAGTGCCAAGGAAGTACTGACCAACTGCCATGGAAATCCAGGTATAGAAATCACAGAATGCTGAGTGAAGGGGTTATTTTTGAGCTGGACCATAACGGATGGGTAAGATTTGGAAAAGGAAGTCACTCTAGGCAGAGTGGGGAAACAGCATGATCAAAAGGTAAGGCTAAGGCCCTGTTAAAAACCATTTCTTCGTTTTTTCCATTTCCCAGATGACAAAATTCAAATGTCTGGGGGCCTGTTATTCAAGATCTAATAATATTTGGATCCAATCAACTTTTTTAGAGTTTTTCCCTCTATCCTTCTATCCTTGGTTTTCAAAGTAAAATGTGAATGTCCAGCTATTTGAGAGGGCTACTAGAAGCCACAGGGTAAATATGGCATGCCTTCCTAAGCGTTCATTTTACTCAAAGGGTTTTAGGGAAAATATTTTTATATTAAAAATAAGGATACATGAATTCATGAAATGGAATGTAAAATTCACCTGGATTTTATAGATAGAATGCAAGTTTTCAAATAACTTTCTTGCTTGCAGGAGCTGTTTTGAGCTGTTAGGAGTATTCAGAGTCTGTTTCTGAAGCACATCTCACGTTCAAGCCAAGCAATACTCTTACTGCTAAGTACGCTTTGCATTTCTAGCTGCCTTTTTTTGTTTTTAAGATTGATTTATTATTTATTTAATTATTTTACTTATTTTTGGCTGCGTCAGGTCTTAGTTGCGGCACACAGGATCTTCGTTGAGGCATAGGGATCTTTCGTTGTGGCGCGCCGCCTCTTCGCTGTGGTGTGCGGACTTCTCTCTAGCTGTGGTGTGTGGGTTTTCTCTTCTCTAGTTGTGGTGCACAGGCTCCAGGGCACATGGGCTCTGTAGTTGTGGTGTGCGGGTTCCAGAGCTTGTGGGCTCTGTAGTTTGTGGCACGGCGGGCTCTCTAGTTGAGGTGCGTGAGCTCAGTAGTTGTGGCACGCGGGCTTAGTTGCTCCGCAGCATGTGGGATCTTAGTTCCCTGATCAGGGATAACCCGTGTCCCCTGCATTGTAAGACAGATGCTTTACCACTGGACCACCAGGGAAGTCCCCTAGCTGCTTTGTTTTTATTCATGATGGGCTCTTCCATTCCTCCATGGATTTCCTTTCACACACAGACCCACATCTACCTGTCTACACACCCATTTGTTAAGGCTATCTTGTTCTGTAGTCTTCCTTAATAACTAGTGCTGAAAGAAATATTTCCCTCTTCTGACCTCTTACATCATTTGCAGTTCACTTACAACACTTAATTAATATTATATAGTCTCTGCTCCTCTGCTAGATTGTAAGCTCTCAGAAACCAGGGATCGTGTCTTATTCTACAACCCTCAGTGGCAATCATAGTGACCTACACATATTAAGTATTCAATAAATATTTGTCAAATGAATGAAGGAAAAATTCTCTGCTCAGATGTTACCTCCTTGGGTAAGCCTTCCCTGACCACCCAAGCTAAAGACTCTTCCTTGAGTTTCTCATTCTTCATCTACATCATTTTTCTTTATTACATTATCACTATGTGATATTGGGGTCTTTACCTATTTGTGTTTCTTTTCTGTCTCTCCTACCATAAATAGGCTCTAGGAGAGCAAAGACTTTGTTTTTTCCCCTCAGCATCAGTAGTGCCTAGAATAGTACCTAGAAAATAATAGGCATTTCATTAAAACTTGCTGAATCAATATATGAATTATTTTATTTTTAAATCAATAATTTAATATTAATGTAACCTTAATATTAAGGCTTAGCAAGAAAAGATAATATAAATAAGATAATTTGCAGTTCTGAAATTGTCATTAATCTCATAACAGCTTTATATGCATATATTTTTAATTTTCTCTCTACCTATTGGTAAGTTTGGTTGAAGAGGTTACCTTTTGGGAATGGAGAATGTGAGGGTGGGAGTGAGAGAGAAGCGATCAGTCCATATCTCTTCTATTATCTCTCAGCCAAAATACAATGTCAGATGTCTTCTTTGCCAAGCTATCCATATTAACTAGGCATATTTAGGGAATACCACCCAAAGGCACAAAATCCTTTTCATAAGATGGTATAAAAAGCCCTTCTGATAGTTGACCTTGTGTGTCATAATGGTGAGAAACTAATTAGCTGCTACCTTTCCCTTGAAACGTAACCTGAAGCTTTCATTTGAAATGACAGTTATCCTTAAAATACCTTCAGAATCCACACTGTATTTCTTACTTTGTACATTTCCAAGATAACTATTTTTTTTAAGTTTGTACTTTTGCCAAAAGTAAAATTGAAGTGCAGAATGAGCCAATTTTTAGGCCATTTTAGGAGTCTGAGAGATTTGTTCTTTCTGACATTGAAGGAGTTCACTAGTTCCATTCCGCACCTCACATTTGAAATCCTGGGAATACTGCTACTGAGTCATTGTGTCTTCTTGTGATGCCGACCTTATCTCTAATTCAGAATTTAGATATGATGACCAACTTTGTGAAAGCAAAATTAGTTTACCTGTCCAGGGCAAATTTTTTTTTAATGTTTTAAAAAACAATCTCTTTTAGGATGAATGAGATAGGAAAATAACTTTTACCAAAACTTATCATGTAGAAATTGTCATGGTGAGAACAAAAGAACACAGTCAACTATTTGTTCCCTCGGAGGTTAATTGTTCATGTTTTGTTACTCTAATTATCATAAGAACGTATCCGTGTTCGATCCATTGCTTTTTAGGCCAAAAGGATTATCTCAAAGATAGAGAATGAGGTCAAAATAAATCAGTTCATTTTTATTCTTTTTCCTAAAATTTGCGGAGTCCAATTTTGGATACTGAAACTGTCACAAAATTAGTTTTGAGGGTTATTTGCGAATTTCAAACATACTCGCCCCTTCCTAGCCTCCAACAAGATTATTCAGAATAAGTCACAACTTTGGAAGTTTTCATTCTGATTCTTATCCTAATAATAGAAACTGACTGAGTCATATATAAGATTATGTATAGTTCCTTAGCAAGGCAATTATTAAGAATTTAATATCTTGTGATAGATAAGTTTTATTGTTGAGGAACTTCAAATCCCTAATCTCATTTCCCTTAAAAGTACTTTTAGAAATAAAATTATATCAACAGCTATTTACTGACCATTTACTTTTTAAAGGACGCTACTATCAATCATATTTTTAGAATTATTTGAAATTATATGAAAGATTCTCTTTTTATTTGTGTAAGTCTAGATATTTTACAGAAATAAAACCTTCATAAAGAGAGGTTTCTCCTTTAACTAAAAGAAGAGAAATAAAGTGGGGAAAACAAAGAGCTTGAGTTTATTTCTACAGAGAGTTGTAAATACAGAATCATGGAATTTTAGGGCATAAAATTAAGATAAAAATAAGATTAGGGCTTCCCTGGTGGCGCAGTGGTTGAGAATCTGCCTGCCTATGCAGGGGACACGGGTTCGAGCCCTGGTCTGGGAAGATCCCACATGCCGCGGAGCAACTAGGCCCGTGAGCCACAACTACTGAGCCTGCGCGTCTGGAGCCTGTGCTCCGCAACAAGAGAGGCCGCGATAATGAGAGGCCCGCGCACCGCGATGAAGAGTGGCCCCCGCTTGCCGCAACTAGAGAAAGCCCTCGTGCAGAAACGAAGACGCAGCACAGCCAAAACTAAATAAATAATAAATAAAAGAAATACAAACTGGGTACTAAATACAGATTCTAATTAAAAAAAAAAAAAGATCAAACCTTAAACTATTATGATTATTTGATTTCACCAGAACTATACATATTAGGTGACTACTTTTAACAAATGCAAAGGTAATTGATCATCTATTTACTTAGTTTTACCAACATAAATACAGCTAGGTATTTAACCAGGTATTTTTTAACTGACCCTATGTCAATTCACAACTTTGTCTCTAAGCATATTTTGCTTAAGGTGATAAGAAACATATTTCTAGAAGTTCTGAATTTGGGGCTTCTTTTTTCTGATGGAAATATTCTCTAGATATGAAAGGTCATATTCCTAAATAACCAGCACGGGCTCTCTGATTCAGGCTTTGCTTAGGCCCATTTCACAGTGACATTTTCCATATCTTGCCTTGTATGCGTCGACTCCCCAACTAGCATGTGATGCCCTTGAAGGAAGGAATCCTGCTTCTTCACTTTCAGTCCATCATTGTTCCTAACTCCATGCTTTCCATCTAGGTGCAGTTTAAAGATATTTGTGGAAAGGAAAGGGGAAAAATCATGGTAAGCTAAAACTCTAAGGTATTGTTAAGTTGATAAATGTGTTTTTTTATGTGTTTCTTCAAATGCACAAAACTGATTCATTAGCTTTGACCGACATGGCCAACCTGCTCATTCATATCATTTATTTAAAAGAATATAATTGATCTCCCAAGATTTAATGACTCCATCTGTAACTCGGGAATGGTGGAAAGAGCATGGACCTTGGCATAGAATTCTAACTCGGCTGCCTGCTAGCCTTGGCCAGGCTACCCAACCTCTTCAAGCCTTGCCTCCTCCTTTGTGAAAGAGAATTGGTAATACTTAGCTTTCTGGCTTACTGTAATGAGAGAATAGATTTGAATAGCTACTCTGCTTTCCTGTAATTTGGAGTGTAATTACTGGGTAATCAATCTCTCTAATCCTCAGATTCCCTGTCTATTCAATAAACGTTAATTAAGCCATTCAACAAATATCATTGAGCATCTAATAAGCCCCAGAAACTATATATAAATATATATATATATACATATATATATAGCATATGTATATATATATATGCTTATTAAATGCTCAATATATATATTCCTAGGTTAAATAAAGTACAGGAAACTAAACAACACAAAGACAAAAGGGGGCATATTTCCACCCTGGGAGTAAAGGGAAACGTTCTGGTGGAAAAGATACATGAATGAGACTTGAAATAGGAATAAACATTAGCCACATGAAAAATATTTGGAGAGAGTTCTAGATAAGGGGAGAGAATAAAGGCATGGGGTTGAGAAACAGTACGGTTTGTATGGAAACAGTCTGACAGCAGGTTGTTATTTGAGTTTAGAATGTACACAAGAATGGGTGAGTATGAAGCTCAGAACAGTCCAGGCCAGAGGGCGTTTCGTGGGTTTTTTTGTAGACACTTTAAAAAGCTTTAAACAAGGAAGTGACATAGACAGATCGCATTGTAGAAAGGAATCACTGTAGAAATCATTAAAATGAGCAAATCTATTTAAGAGGTAAAAGGGAAGCGTTACTAGAGGAAAGGACAAATAAGAAGGCTGTGACATTCATGTATGTAGAAATGATGCTCTGAATTATACAGTTTAGTAGTAATAGGTACAAATTTGAAAAAATATTTAGAATATAAAATAGATAAGGCTTAGCGACTACTTGGTTGTGAAGTTGAGTGAGAAGGGAAAACCAAGGTGGATGAACAGGTGTCTAGCAATTAACTGAAGCTCCGAATCTAAGAGAAGAAGCAGATTTGGGGAAAGGGAATGAATAATACATTCAGTTTAGAATATGTAGAATTTGGGATTGCAGTCAGACGCATCCAGCAAGCAAATGGATAAGTGAGCTTAGAGAGATAAGAGCTGAAGATAGAGATTTGAGATATCTACAAAATATTGCCTACCTTCCGAGAGGAAGCTAAAGATTAGGTTAGATAGTGTATGTAAAGTGCATAATGCTACAAAGCACTATGAATAAAATAAATTGGATGGCATATTTATGTACCTAACTCAATAAATGTAATTTCTATTCCATCTTGGGCAGAATTATCAGACCAATTTCTTTATTTAAATAGAGCCTAAAGTTAAAGTTACAGTATAACTTAACAGCCTCCTCTGGGTTTTAAAGAAAGCTTAATAAGCTGACGGTCAATCTTCCAGTTATTTCTTCTCAAATCACTAAACTATTATGGAGTTGGCTTAATGGACCATCCTCCCCAAGCCAGAACCAAAAAACTGACCTGTTCTCTTGCCTCTTTTGTTAAATGCCTCTTGGTTAAAAAAAAGACCCTGCAAAGATCCTGCAAAATCCATCCTAACGTAAGACCTTCTACTTAGGAAATATAATTTTTAAATTCATCAACATGAAAGTAAAACAATATAATTGGGAATGCATTCATTCAATTTTCAATTCCAACCACAGGGATCCAAGTCCTGACAACCTTGTGGAAGATGGAAAAGATGGAGGAAAATGAGAGGAGTGGTAAGTTTTCCTCCACTCATTTCAATCCTCCCAAAAATTCCTCCCCAAGATTATAGAAAGTGACCACCCACCATGTTGGGGAAGCTAGTAAAGTAGTCTTGTTCAGGCTTCAGATGTGGCACTAGGCCTCTCCCTGACGGGACAATGACGCTAAAGCTGGCTGCCTGCCAAACTGCTGAGCTACACCCAGGCCAGCAAGGGTGGCACTAGCACACACTGTAAACCATTAGATAAGATAGGGAGTAAGTCATGGGACTTCTTGAACCTTGAGGGTCTGGCCAGCCCCCGGGGATCAAGAACATTCTCAGACTTAAGAGTTAAGACCAAGGCATTTACGACAACAACCAGAGCTGCAAACTTGCACATAGGTTGATTGTTATCAGCCTGTGGCCTGGTGCTAAAAGCTGGGCTCCTTTGAGTGGCAAACTGAAGTCTCAGCAATGGGGTGGACACACCGCCTGGGACCTTCCCAACTGGGACTCCAGATTGCTGTTCAAGGGACTTCCCAGCGCTGCTTGGATCTGGATGTAGCTGCTTCCCCAATTCGGTGATGTATAAACCTGTCTTTACCATTCTTTCTTAGTTAGTTATACTATTCTTTTCTTAATTAGTATACTGTAATCTTTGTTCATTCAATAAACTCTCTCTAAATTCTTGTTTGAGCATAGAGTGGTTATTTTGCCAGCGAATCCTACTAACCTTGAAACCGAAAGTAAGGCTTTCAGCAAAACACACCAGTACAGGTCAAATCATTGGGTGCTCTTTTAAACCACTTTTGGATGACTCTATATATCTAATCTTTAAAAATTTCCCCCTGTAACCAATTAAAAAACCTCACATTTGATGCTATTTCTAGCCATGGATGTATAAAAAATATAACTAAGAAAATGGTGTGTCTCCATAGTTTTGACTAACGCTGATTAATTTTTAAAGTTCTTTTTTGTTACGTTCACAATTTAAAGTGGCTCAGCTGTATACTACACATCTACCCTGCCATGATATTAGAGAACTTCACTTATTCATTGCCATAGCCTAATTATAGAGATCATTAGGCCGTAGTCTGCTGGAGTGGTTATGAGTCATCGATGGATCATGATTACTCCCAGGGATGTGAAGAAGCTGTACCTTTCAAAGGTGGGGATGATTAAATTAGTTCTTAATAGCACGTAGAATATACGTGCTATTAAGAACTATAATTAATGAACTATGCTTTCTTTACTTATAGTCAAACAACCCCTGAAAACTAAGCTGTGTGTGTGTGTCACTATATTTTCTAGTCTGTGTGTTTACATTTGCATTAGGCAAAAGCCTTCCCTATGACTGATAAAAATCCCCAAATAAATACTGCTGGTCTTCTAGTATAAAATCTGATTTAGTCCCACTTCAAACCATTAAGATCATATTTCTATAGTGAATAATCTTGGTCAAATTACCTATTAGAGCAATATTTTGTGAACTGTTGAATTTATGGACAATATATTTTCAAAACACATCACACTTTAATTTTCCTAGTGCTTATACAATGCCATAGAAAAGGCCATTTATGATCCCTTAGTTCTCTCAGGAAAAGAGGAAAGAAAACTAATTTTCCTTATAATGAATGGGAAAATTGCTCCTTGAGAAGAGTAAGTGGGCTGTGAAAGGCCCTTCTCTGCACTGATATGAAGGAGGTGCTAACATAGATTTCAGCAGGCTGTTCCCCTCTTGTGCTGTCATTTAAACTAAGTAACAAAAGAAGAAGGAATGAGTTCCTTTTACAGTTGAAGGAATGCAATTTATACATTAAGAATTTATTGACTATAAAATTTGGGAAACTTTTGGATTTAATCCCCAGGAAGTGGTATTATGTTTCTATCTGGAATGGTTAAAGAAGATTCCCAAAGCCAGGAGAAAGCAATGTAACACTTCTCAAAGCCACTCAAAGTACATGATCTTAAAATATTTTATTCACAAGCATTCAGTCAATTCCAAATAGAGTTTCACTCACCTAGGTCACCAGCGAGTTAAAGATGCAGAATCAGTCAGGATTTCTATGTTCTTTTTTCTTTTAGATTTTGATTTAAATAAAACTTTCTCCTTTTACCTTCCTACAGTTTTGCATGAAGCACATCATACCTGTCCCAGCCTGTAACCAGAATTGTCTTCTTAAGAACCAGGATGTGTGAAATATCCAAAGCTCCCTCTTGCCCAACATTTAGTGTGTGGTGACAATAGCCATTGAGGTCCCAGACCTTCAAGAGAAATATTAAAATCAGCTTTGAGACAAGAGAAGAAAATGTCTTCTTCAATGAGTACATTAACAGGGTGTAATAGGATTATTTTACACGTTTTTGTTTACATCCTGGACTAGGGTTGATTCACTTGAGATACATAATAATTAAAGAAAATCCTCTCACCATTTGAATTTAGCTATTATATTTATTACTCATTTTGTAACCTTATCAGTCTATTCTAATATTGTTGATTCAAAGGCTATAAATAAATGTATATTTTTTAGGGGGAGACAATACAAAATCATGAAAAGCCACATTTTGGGGTCTGTCAAAATCCTGGTTCTTTCTCAAAGTGTCTTTCTAAATTTTGGTTTCCTCATTTATGACACAGGACCTTTACTCTTCAGGCCTGCTTGGAATTTTAAACATCTAATCCAGAGCCTGAAACACAGTCATCATGTCCTAGGTTTCCTATCTTCTGCCAATAAAACCTCCTGTTGACAGTGCATGCCAGACCCAAGCCCACAGAAGCACAAGCAATTCCAGTTTACCTCCTCAGGCAGTGGGTGAGGATGTAGACCTGATGGGTGTACTTTAAGAGAGGAGGTCATTAGGTCACCAGCAGTTAAAACTAAGCCCTGCTATGAAACATTATTGGTTCATCATCAAAGAGCAAGTTGGCACCTTCTATCAAGATTAAAACACATATACACTTTGCCTCAAAAATTCAACTTCTAGAAAATCAGCACACAGAGACACTTACATGTATGAAATGACATATTTTGAAGGATATTCTGGATGCTTTGTTTACAAAAGCTAAAGATTTAAGTCAACTTAATTGCTCACTAACAAGAGACTGAACATCAGAATATGGAATATCTACAGTAGCATATAATGTAACTATTAAGAAGAATGAGTCACCTCCAAGTGTCTAAGCTTTGCCCAGAGTCGACCAGCTATGGAAACTTAAAGCAAGTTGCTTTATCTCCTTGGGCTTCAGTTTCCTCCTCTGGTATAATATTAGTACCAACCATGTAGAGGTGTGTGTGTGTAAAGTGCTTAGGACAGTGCCTGGTTCACAGTAACCATGTGATAAAATTTAACTAACATCATTATTGTTGTTGTTTGCATTCATATGAATCAATGTCCAATACAGGGAAATGCAAAATGCAGAAGAGCATGGACAGTGGACTGCCACTGAGAAAAAAATGGTGCTCATAGTCTAGAAAGATGTACAAGAAACTAGTACCACTGGTAGCCACAAGGGAGGAGCTGGGAACAGGGGTGACAAAGAGACTTTCTTTTCACTGTATATCCCTTTTATGTTTAAAATTTTATTGTGTGCATACATTATTCAAAACAATTAATTTAAAAACAGACACTTCAAAACCGTGATAAATAGAGCAATACTTTTAAATCTTTGATTGCATAGGTACTGGGTTTTAGATTCTAAATTATAAATGAGATTGGAAAATATCATTCATTCTTGTTTCTTCATAGAATGTGGCCAGCGCAGCTCAACCTTGATTTATGCATCTTACATACCTACACTGAAATTGCCAAAGTTCAGAATTCTGTTGTGCTATTGTGATAAAGATAAATGTACCTTCAAAAGCTGTGATTGTAATACTAAATCCACATTAACTTCTAATATGTCAAGGCTTGAGCTGAGACATTGAGGGGTATACATGCTCTTCACCCACATCACTTTGTTCTCCTCTAAATATGGCTCTTACCAAGTCCACCTAAAATAATACCCACAAAAAAGTATTGTAAAGACGTGACTGTCTCCAGATCCTATCAAGCTGTGACCCTTAGCTGGGACCATTTTTGCAACCATCTACAGGTCTGCCCTACCCTAGACTCTATGACCAGTTATTCCTAAGATAGGGATAAAAATAACCTAATCCATTCCCTTCATTTTTCACTTCAGCCTTGTATCCAAGGACTGGTAAGTGGGCTTCTCACTTGTTCCTTTTGCCTAAGCCACTAATACTCCAGTTCCAGTTATTCTTGTGTTATTCTACCTTGACTATTGGGATTGGGATTATCCCATTACCTTCCCACATTTTACCAGTTCTCCCATGAACTAGATTACTTTACTTAAACACATGCTTCCAGCCCACACCTCATACCATTAACCTTCCCAGCAGCCACGTTCTGCTGATTTCTAGAGATTCTCACTGCAACATGCTTCACACTGACCGTTGCAGCCTGGAATCTCCCGGAATACTTGCCCCCAACTTCCATAATGTTCTACCTACATATCCAGGAAGCTTTCCACTACCCTCCCATGCAGCCTACCTGAATGCATCTTACAACCTAATACGGAAGGTACATCTAATTAACAGCCTTCTGACCCCAGTTATGACAGAAATTTGAGAACCATTCAAAGCTTATTCAAGAAACTGCCTTCTGTTGCCTCAGACTGTCACAAGTCATCTCCCATCCAACACTGTCATCTCTCTTGAAGCTGAGAAGAACAGAGAAGATTCACTGGTAAGCATGATTTCAGACTGTAAGTATCTAGTTTTGCCTGAAATCTTGATCACCTTTGCAAAGTAAAATAGCACTTTCCTCCCAGAAGAAGTTACTAATAGTTACAAAATTTAAAAACTGGGAGGATAAAATAGTGTTAGTTTAGGGTGGATAATAAATAAGATTATGATTGTTCTTCCTACTTTCCTTCTTTACTGTCTTACTTACCTTTACATAAAAATGCAGATTACAAAATGGGTTGATTTCTAAATATTCATTTTCCAAAAAATTTGCATCTATGCAATTTTTAAAGTTTACTTACTTGCCCTGATTTCTCATTTTATATACCAAAAAGAAAGAAAGAAAAAAGAAAACTAGAGACATTAGCTGAAGCACATGAAAATTATTCAGGCTTCTTATTCCCCAATGTGGTCCTCTATGGCTTTCTGAAATAAGTAAGCCAAGTTGTGTTTTGATTCTAAATAATTTATTCAGAAAAATCATTTATTCATTTTTCCTCAGAGGTTTATTTTCCTAACAGCTTTGTTATTAGATGGTTTGGGTTATTTAGCTCTTCTTATCTTCTCATCTCTCTTCTTGAAAGACCAAAAATACCAACACAAATATAGCCAAAGCTGTGTCTCCTCGCACAATATTTTAGCCCCCTCATATCTGGATAGAAAAGCGTCACTGTGTTCGCACCTTTACAGTCCCATCTGTGCTGCCAGTCAAAAGCCGTGTCTCATTTGCATCAAGGGCCATTGTGCTGATTTCTGCGTTGCCATGGCAACCAGTAAACTGTTTGATTTTCTGCCCAGTGTCTATCATCCAGAAGGAAACAGTCGACCCCGCATCAGAACTCATTACCTACAAGAAAGTAACAGTGTAGAGAAATTAAATATAGTTCCAGAATCCAACATTTTTATTTAAATAAAATATCCAGCCTGTGCATTTCCACTAGTGAGATTCCCCCAACAGTGACAATTTTGTAATGTATTTGCTTTCTTTTTGTTAAGCTGATAACATTTCAATTTCTAGGCCAGAACTGAGGTAAGGAAGTCATGATTCTCTTTATCAGAGAAGATAGGAATCTTCTTTCCTTACCCACTGTTCAGCTTAGTGTCTAGGGGCCATCCTGAAATCGAATCCTACTGAAATCAACTTATAAATCTTTCACATTTAGATGAGAAACTTGATTTTATCAGTCATGATGTTCTGACACTATGTACTGTATGAGAAGAAACCTTTTATTATATATTAGCTTCCATTTAGCATTCAGAAAATAAAGCACTACTAGCCATTATGGGGAAAAGTTCATTTCAGCAAATTGCTAGAGTTACTGCTTCTAATGCCATTAGTCTCTTCCTTCCTTTTTTCCTCAAGGTACTGTGTATATTTTTACAACTAACACAATTTTTGATGGGTCACTAAAAACAAAGAACACAGGAAGGTTAAATATAAATCTGCATATACACTCCAAGAGGAAGGCAACCAAACAAATGCAAGAAGGGATAGGATTATATATAGTAGTTCCATAGTAAGAAATTTAATAGTGTCAAGTAGACTGCTAATTTCAGCTGTAGGTATTTAGGCATCCTTTAAGAGACTTATAGGTTAAAACTACCTTGCCCATATGACTTTGGGACCCAAAGGAATGAAAGAAAAAACAAAAAAACACTAAACATAAAAATGTGTAGACAGAAAGTTGCCTGAAGCAATATCTAGATTTTAAGAAAATTTAAAGTGCATCTTTATCCACTTAGGTATTGATTACCAATGTATAAATATAAATGTATTAAGAATATGTTAAATTAAAGTGTCACATTTTCATAATTAAATGGGTTAAAGTTTATCAAATGTATGTTTGGAAGGCCTGGATAACTGGCTGTCATACATGTATTCACTCATTCATTCACTCTACAGGCATTCACTGAACGTCCACTGGGTACCAGCTCCATGAGGGCAGAGGGGCTTCACTGATGCATCCCTGCTCTCAAGGGGTCTATAGTCTAGGCTTGTACACTAGAATCACTTTAAAAATCACAGTTGTGTACCAGACCAGAGACTCAGACTTGATTGGATCAGGCAGTGGAATTTGTAAAGAGTTCCGCAGGTTATTTAAGTATGCAACCGGGTCAGGTGCTACTGGGCTAGAGGGAGAAACAGACAAGAAGAAAATAAATGCCCAACAATCCTACTAGTTTAGAGGTATCACTCCTGGGTGATCTGGGGGCACAGAGAGTAAAACCCCAAATCCGTTCACTGGAGTGGGGAATGGGGATACAATGTGAGGGGGATCAATCAGGGATTGAAGATAGGAACGTGTATTTATTGAGTGCCAAGCCCTTTTCACTCACTACCTCATTTGATCTTTAAAGAAACTCTGTAAAATTATGTTATCACCTTCTCTCTACCAGTGATGAAATTGAGATTCTAATCAGTTAAGTACCATTCCCAAGCTTATATAACGAGGTTTGAATCCTGGGCCTTCTATGACAGACACATCATAAGGCCTTTCTC
This sequence comes from Eschrichtius robustus, assembly GCF_028021215.1. Classification (NCBI taxonomy): domain Eukaryota; kingdom Metazoa; phylum Chordata; class Mammalia; order Artiodactyla; family Eschrichtiidae; genus Eschrichtius; species Eschrichtius robustus. The sequence goes on from NC_090829.1 coordinate 47,842,792, forward strand.
TATTTCAGCATCCTACCCCAGATAATTAAGAGTGATGAGAAGACAGAACTTGGAGGCTATTCCAAGCATGAGAAACAGTAAGAAACGTAATGGAGCCAGAGTACAGACGATGAGATAAATGGTGGAATATCAGGTGAAGAAGCAAACTGACGACAGATATTTGAAATCCCTAATGAGCAATGCCAGAGAATAATGGGTAGTGTGTATAAAGTTGGTTTTTTTTTTTTTTAAACTGGGAAAGGGTTCATGGCCTTCATTGGTTATCAGTGGCATGTATGACTCAAAATAAAATTAAGAACAATCTCTTTGTTCTTAAGAAGGAGGAGAGAGATATTGCATTTTTGTTGGTTGGTTTGTGAAGGTACTTCTGGCAGCAGTGTGGAAAACAAACAGGTTGTGAGAAGACCATTTAGAGGCTGCTGTATCAGTCCGGGTGGAGATGCTCACCTGAGACAGTAGTCCCAGAGGTAAAAAAGAAGAGGAGGGATTGAATGAAAGGGCCACAGTTTAGCAATCTTTATGCCTCAGCAAAGAACTGATCGTGAGCGTGGGAGCTCTCACAGACCTTTTTCCCCTGATATTACAACTCTTAATCAGACAATTTCTTAAATGATCTAAAACTATGTCTATGCTACACATTTTCTCTCTGTGAAATCAAAAGTAGCTTCAAAGTTTAATTACCGTTATTAAACTACAGTGCAATTTCTAGAACAAATCACCTGGATCTTCATAATAATGTGACCTAACACTTTAATTATCATTCCATGTAACTGTGTTTCTATTTCTTTTGGTTTGTGCAATATGCATGGTGGTTAAGCACTGGGTCTCAAGCCAGCATGCCTGAGTTTAAATGTCAGTGTCTGACCTTGGATTCATTACTTAATCTCTCTAAGCTTCAGTTTCCTCACCTATAAACCAGAGAGAATCATAGTCACTACCTTAAACCATTTTTAAGAGGTTTAAGTAAGCTAGTATTTGTAAAGCATTTAGCAGAGTTCATGGCATACAATAAATGTCATAAAAGTTAGCTAGTGTTACTATTCTATTTAAGCTTAATCATCTGACATTTTATTTGGACTCATATCCCTTTTCATATCCAAACCAATTTAAGAAAAACATTTAATGTCTTGTTTTCTTCCAACCACGAGAGTGAATGTAGACAGCTACATTTTAGAAACCAGCTTTTTAGATGTACGTTGAAATTTAAAATTATATCACACTTGGAATTTTCTCACATAACTATTTAAGAATTTGGATTGTATTCATTAAAGATAAAGCCATGAAAACATAATATTCCAAGCATGAGTGAAAATTTTGATAGTGGTCTTTGAAGAAAAGGTTAGAGGATTTTACGATTTCAAGTCAAAAAGCGTTTATTGAGCATCTATTATATGCTAGGCATTTCAGTACTAAAAGATGGGTATTCCCTGATAGAAACAAAAAAGGCAAAATAAAGTAAACAAGGTTCAAAGAAAGACTTGCTTACTTGTTTAAGACTGGCATCACGCACATTACAAAGCATTTCGTCATCACCCACCACTTTTATCTAACGTAGACACTCAATCAGGAATTAGTAACCTTTGCTTTTTGCTATTTTGCACTCTCCCTCCTCTGCCTTACCTGGCTGAACCCCAACATACTGTTCATTACCTTTCAGCACTTTACTCATTTCACAATTTCTAATGAAATCGGAATCAATAATGACAACAGTGTATAGCCAGTTAGATTTCATTTTATGGCAATCTACCTTAAGGCGCAGTCTTCAGGAAAACAATGTGTTGAAATACAAGGACTGACTATGTCACAAACACACACCTGGTATTAACCAGAATCTGCTCAAACTATGACAATATCAGAATACAAGAATAACAAGGCAGGTGAAAAGACGTTCAAAGTCAAGTGAGAGAAGAGGGCGTTTACCATCACTTGGCAGATGAAGTGGTTTGACTACAGGACCATGAGGACCATATTTTTAGCAAGCTGTTTTCATCAGCAATAAACTCCAGGAATAAGTATTGGCATCATATTTATATGCCACATTTTGATGATACCAAGTCCCTTTAAGTTTTCAGTTTCCTCCTGGCTGCTTCTTATCAGATGAGACCTTAACCTTTGAGGACAGGGCCTTGGCGTCTGCAGAGCAGAAATGGCACTGTCCTAATAACTACACTTCAGTGCAAATGGACCCTGTGAGCAAGTCGTTCTGATGGAGGCACACTCCACCTTATGTACCTGAGTTAATAACTGTTTAGGAATATATGGGTCTTTTTTGTCTCTCTTATCTGAAGCTGTCAAAGCCAATCAGACAATTCTAAGATATGTGAGGCTCTATCCACGTCCCCTAATTGTCTTTTTTTTTAAATAAATTTATTTATTTATTTTAATTTTTGGCTGCATTGGGTCTTCGTTGTTGCACGGGCTTTCTCTAGTTGCGGCGAGCAGGGGCTACTCTTCGTTGCGGTGCGCAGGCTTCCCATTGCAGTGGCCTCTCTCATTGTGGAGCACGGGCTCTAGGCGCGCAGTCTTCAGTAGGTGCGGCACACGGGCTCAGTAGTTGTGGCTCACGGGCTCTAGAGCACAGGCTCAGTAGTTGTGGCACACGAGCTTAGTTGCTCCGCGGCATGTCGGATCTTCCCGGACCAGGGATCGAACCCGTGTCCCCTGCATTGGCAGGCGGATTCTCAACCACTGCGCCACCAGGGAAGCCCCTAATTGTCTTTTTGCTATTCCAACAACAATAAGCACTTCTGTTCTCTTTTATATGCATCTCAAATTCTAGGTCTAAGCAAGAAAAACCAAAAATTGCAGCAGCAGATATTGCTGGCTACCAAGGGATCAGGACATTTGACTTAACTGCTGTTTATAATTTTATTTTTTTAAGTCAGTGCTGTTTGTGGTCCCATAATATAAAGCAGGTTGCCTCCTTTATTTCTATTTTGCATCAAATGTCTAGAAGTTACTTACCAGTAAGTAGTGAGGTGAGGAGAACGATAATATCTCAGAGTAATGGTACAGAAAAAGAATTCAAATATTTTAAGGCAGCCATTCTCTATTTATAAATCTTATTTGCCAGATATTACTTCTTTGTAGATTAATTTGTAATTGGATCTTTCAGACTCATTCCTTTAGTTTGTCGAACCCCTACAGTATGCAAGGCACAGGATCTAGGCACTGGGGATCCAAGAGTAAAAAATTCCTGCCCTTATATTTAGTGAGGGAAGAGGGGAGAGATGCAACTAAATGAGAAAAAAAGCATGCACACACACACACACACACACACACACACACACACACGATGTTTAGTGGTGATAAGCATTATAGAGAAAAATATAACCAAGAAGGAGGTAGAGATCACTGGGAGTGGGTTAAAAGCTGGGGGCTCTGGGAAGGTTTCCCTGAGGAATTATTTGAAGACAGACACAGAGGTGAGGGAGGGAGCCATGCAGATACCTGGGTGAAGAGAGTCCCAGGAAAAGGAAAGAGCAACGCAAAAGCCCTGAGACAGAGTGTCCTTGGCATGTTCAAGGACTAGAAAGGAGGCCAGCAAGGCTTAGGCAGTATGAATAACGGGAAGGACCACGGGCTGTGGCCGCTTGTGATCATTATACAGGTGCTCAAAACACTCCCCCAATCAGTAGGCACCCACAGGGATTACGGTATGAAGTCAGAAAAGTATCACTTCCCTTTTTTTGGGTAATTTTATTTAGCTTTTACTCCCGCTTTGTTCTATGTATCTTTATACACAATATTCTTTGTCTTTCATAGAAAATCTACACAGGAGGTATTATAATTCTTATTTTACATATAAGAAAACATTCCTTAGAGAAATTAAATTATTGCTCAATGGAAAGCATTAGGAACTCTGACTCTAAAACGTCACTACGTCCCTCCTTCTAAAAAATTGCTAAGAAAAACTACTTCAAAAAATAGTTGAGACTGCATTGGACTTGCAGGTCCTGGTGCTGCAAGCTTGGAAGTTGTCACTCCATCCTAACAGTGAGTAAAAACCAGGACAAACTGAAAGATCAACAACTCCTCTTAGATCAGTAAGAGAAGTGAGGTCACAGGGCAGATCACTGCCCTCCAAACTGGAGAGACCAACAGGCAGATCGAGAAAATCACAACCTACCAGAGCAGAAACTCATGAACTGAAAAATCCCCAGGAAACAGAGCCAAGAGAGGAAAATCTGAACTGTAATTTATGAATCACTGGAGGCTCAAAGTGGACAAGTCTGAGAGTTAAAAATTCTGGGAGCTGGTGATAGGGGAGCCTCCACAAGTTTATGAGTTTTATTTTGAGGTTATGGACCAGGTTCTCCCTATAAATATTAGAGAAAAATCCCCTCATGCTCTGGCAGGGTCAGAGGGAAGGGAACAGCTTCAAAATACGTCAGACAGCTCTGTTCTTCTTAACAAGGTCTGCCCTCGGGAGAAACTGTTTAACAGAGCCTAACCTGCTGGGGTTTCATCAGAGCCTAACTGACATGGGAAAAGAAAAGACCAAATTCTAGCTAGTTCTAGCTTTCTTGTGTCACCGAAGGGTGGAAGACAACTGAGAAGCGTAGGTGAAGTGCACAGTCCAGAGGCACAGGCTCACTAAAAGACTGCGACCTAATCACAGAACTACAGAATACTTACCCCCCCACCACCACCTGACCACCACATCTCGAAAGGCCTGTTTACATCAGTCCCTTTGGCCCAGCACAACATGTCCGACTGTCAAGAAAATTTACAAAACATACTAAAAGGCAAAATAAAATTTCTATTTGAAGAAATAGAGCAAGCATCAGACTCAGACATGGCAGAGACGTTAGAATGATCAGATCTGGAATTTAAAACAACTAATGTTAATAAGCTAAGGGGTCTAATGGGTAAAATAGACAGCTTGTAAGAACAGATGGGTTGGGTAACATAAGCAGAGAAATAGAAATCCTTAAGAAGAATCAAAAAGAAATGCTAGAGATCAAAAATATTGTAACAGAAATGAAGCATGCCTTTGATGGGCTTACTAGTAGACTGGATATGCCTGGGGAAAGCATCTCTGAGCTTGAGGATAAATCAGAAACCTCAGAAACTGAAAAGCAATGCGAGCAGAGACTGAAAAAAAATATACAGTATCCAAGAACTGTGGCACAACTAAACAAGGTGTAACATTCACATAATGAGAATACCAGAAGGAGAAGAAAGAAAGGAATAGAAGAAATACTTGAAACAATAATGACTGAGAACTTCCCCAAATTAGTGTTGGACATCAAACCACAGATTCAGGAAGCTCACATAACACCAGGAAGGATAAATGTAAAAAAACTACACCTAGGTATATCATATTCAAACTACAGAAAATCAAGGATAAAGAAAAGATCTTGAAAGAAGCCAGTGGAAAAAGATACCTACCTTACCTACAAAGGAACAAAGATAAGAATTACACCTGACTTCTCAGAAAACATGCAAGCAAGAAGGGATTGGAGTGAAATTAAAGTGCTGACAGCAAAAAGTCACCAACCTAGAATTCTGTATCCTGCAAAAATAACTAAAAATAAAGGAGAAATAAAGACATTCTCAGACAAAGAAAAATTGAGGGAATTTGCTGCCAGTAGACCTGACTTCAAAATAGACTAAAAGACGTTCTTCAGAGAAAAGAAAATTAATATAGGTCAGAAAATTGGGTCTACAAAAAGAAAGGAAGAATATTGAATAGGAATAAGTGAAGATTAAAAAAACTTTTATTTGTTTTATCCTTAATTGACCTAATAGGTAACAGTTTGCTCAAACCAATAATGGCAACAATGTATTAAATTATATATTTAATATGTATTATGTATATACATAATGTGTAATTATGTATATAATTAAATTATATATTTAAGGGAAATGAATGACAGCAATGATACAAGGGACAAGAGGGAGGAATTAGATTATTTTATTAGTATAAGGTACTAACACTACCTGTGAAACAATATAGTGTTATTTGAAAGTAGACTTGGATTAGTTATAAATGTATATTGAAAACTCCAGGGCAATCTAAAGAAAGTTTTAAAAATATATATATATGACTGATAATGCTAAGAAAGGGAAGGAAACAGAATCATTTAAAATACTCAATTAAAACCACAAGAGGCGGGGCTTCCCTGGTGGCGCAGTGGTTAAGAATCCACCTGCCAATGCAGGGAACATGGGTTCAAGCCCCGGTCCGGGAAGCTCCCACATGCCGCGGAGCAACTAAGCCTGTGTGCCACAACTACTGAGCCTGTGCGCCCGTGAACCACAACTACTGAGCCCACATGCCACAACTACTGAAGCCCACGCACCTAGAGCCCGTGCTCTGCAACAAGAGAAGCCACCGCAATGAGAAGCCTGTGCACCGCAACGAAGAGTAGCCCTGGCTCGCCGCAACTAGCAAAAGCCAGCACGCAGCAACAAAGACCCAATGCAGCCAAAAATAAATAAATAAATAAAGTAGCTTTCTAAAAAAAAACCACAAGAGGCAAAAAAAAATGTAAAAGACAAAAATAGGAGCAAAGAATAAGGGCAACCAACAGAAAACAGTAACAAATATGGTAGCTATTAATCCAACTGTATCAATAATCACTTAAAATGTCAAAGGTCAAAAGGTACAAATCAAGTCAAATTGTCAGAGCAGATCAAAAATAAGACCAACTATATATATGTAGTCTACAAAAACCCCACTTTAAATATAAAAGCACATATAGATTAAAAGCAAATGCATAAGGAATGGTATGCCATGCTAACATTAAATAAAAGAAAGCAGAAATGGCTATATTAATTTCAGACAAAGCAGACTTCAGAGCAGGGAAAGTTATTAGGAATAAAAAGGGCATTTCATAATGATAATGGTGAATTCTCCAAGAAAACATAACAATCCCTAACTGTGTATGTGTCTAAAAACTGTGTCAAACTACATGAAGCAAAACTTGTAGAATTGCAAGGAGAAATACATGAACCCACTATTATATTAGGAGACTTCAGCACCCCTCTATCAGAAATGGACAGAACCCTTCTAGGCAGAAAATCAGTAATGATATAGTTGAACTCAACAACACCATCAATCAACTGAATACAATTGACATCTATGGACTACTTCAGCCAACCACAGCAAAACACATTTTTCTCAAGCTCTCATGGAAAACTGACCAAGATAAACCACATTTGGAGTCATAAAACACTCCTTAACAAATTTAAAAGAATAGAAATCATACAATGTTTGATCTCAGACCACAATGAAATTAAACTAGAAATGTATAACAGAAAGGTAACCGGAAAATCCCCAAATACTTGAAGACTAAACAACACATTTCAAATAAAGCATGGGTCAAGGAAGAAACATCAAGAGAAATTTTAAAATATTTTTAACTAAATGAAAATGAAAATACACCTTATCAAAATTTATGAGATTTTCCTCTAAGCACCAGGCCAGAGAAAGCAGTGCTTAGAAGAAAATTTATGGCACTGAATGCATTAGGGGAAAAGAAAAAAAAAAAGATCTAAAATCAATCATCTAAAATTCTACTTACAAAATTTTCTGGGGGGAAAAAAGAGTTAATACAATTAAAAATAAGCAGAAAAAAGAAAAATTAGAATAGAAATCAGTGAAATTAAAAATCAAAAATCAATCAAATTAATGAAAACAAAAGCTGGTTCTTTGAAAAAATTTTAAAAATTAATAAGATTCTAGCCAGGCTAAATAAGAAAAAAAAGAGAGAAGACACAAATTGCTAATATAAGAAATCAAAGAGAGGACATCACCCAAGACCCCATACACATTAAAAGGATAATAGAGGAATGCTAAACAACTCTATGCCCACAAATTTGATAACCTAGATGAAATGGGCTAATATATTTGACATAATCTGCCCAACCTCACACAAGAAGAAATAGTCGTATTAAAAGAAATAAGACAGGAGAAGTCTGAACAGGCATATATATTTTAAAGAAATTAAATCAATAGTTAATAGTGTTCCAAAAGAGAAAGTACCAGGCCAGATGGGTTCATTGGTGAGTTTTACCAAATATTTAAGGAAGAAATTATGCCAATTCTCTACAATCTCATTCAGGGAATAGAAGCAGAGGAAATACTTCCTAACTCATTCTATGAGGCCAGCCTTACCCTAATACCAAAACCAGACAAAGACACTACATGTAAAGTATAGATCTCTACTCTCATGAACATAGAGGCAAAAAATTTCAAAAAATAATTTTTTAACGTTATACTGTTATATTTATTTGATCACATACCTGTTCATTTATTGATCCCCTCTATCCATCCATCAATCCCTGTTATTTTCTGATGTACTTCAAAGTATATTGAAGACATCAGTACAGGTCTCTATAAACATTTCAACAGGCATATCATTTATCCTTGTTTATAGTTCTTTCTTTTTTGCCTTTTTTTTGGAATTTTTGAATTTTATTTTATTTATATTTTTATGCAGCAGGTTCTTATTAGTCATCCATTTTAAACATATTAGTGTATATATGTCAATCGCAATCTCCCAATTCATCACACCACCTCCCCCCCGCTCCACTTCCCCCCTTGGAGTCCATACGTTTGTTCTCTACATCTGTGTCTCTATTTCTGCCCTGCAAACTGGTTCATCTGTACCATTTTTCTAGGTTCCACATATATGTGTTAATATACGATATTTGTTTCTCTCTTTCTGACTTCGCTCTGTATGACAGTCTCTAGATCCATCCATGTCTCTACAAATGACCCAATTTTGTTCCTTTTTATGGCTGAGTAATATTCCATTGTATATATGTGCCACATCTTTATCCATTCATCCGATGATGGACACTTAGGTTGCTTCCATGACCTGACTATTGTAAATAGTGCTGCAATGAACAATGGGATGCCTGTGTCTTTTTGAATTATGGTTTTCTCTGGGTATATGCCCAGTAGTGGGATTGCTGGGTCATATGGTAATTCTATTTTTAGTTTTTTAAGGAACCTCCATACTGTTCCCCATAGTGGCTGTATCAATTTACGTTCCCACCAACAGTGGAAGAGGGTTCCCTTTTCTCCACATCCTCTCCAGCATTTCTCATTTGTAGATTTTCTGATGATGCCCATTCTAACTGGTATGAGGTGATACCTCATTGTAGTTTTGATTTGCATTTCTCTAATAATTAGTGATGTTGAGCAGCTTTTCATGTGCCTCTTGGCCATCTGTATGTCCTCTTTGGAGAAATGTCTATTTAGGTCTTCTGCCCATTTTTTGATTGGGTTGTTTGCTTTTTTAATATTGAGCTGCATGAGCTGTTTATATATTTTGGAGATTAATCCTTTGCCCACTGATTCATTTGCAAATATTTTCTCCCATTCTGAGGGCTGTCTTTTCATCTTGTTTGTAGTTTCCTTTGTTTTGCAAAAGGTTTTAAGTTTCATTAGGTCCCATTTGTTTATTTTTGTTTTTATTTCCATTAGTCTAGGAGATGGATCAAAAAAGATCTTGCTGTGATTTATGTCAAAGAGTGCTCTTCCCATGTTTTCCTCTAAGAGATTTAGAGTGTCCAGACTTACATTTAGGTCTTTAATTGATCTTGAGTTTATTTTTGTGTATGGTGTTACGGAGTGTTCTAATTTCATTCTTTTACACGTAGCTGTCCAGTTTTCCCAGCATCACTAATTGAAGAGACTGTCTTTTCTCCACTGTATATCCTTGCCTCCTTTGTCATAGATTAGTTTACCATAGGTGCCTCGGTTTATCTCTGGGCTATCTATCCTGTTCCATTGATCTGTATTTCTGTTTTTGTGCCAGTACCATATTGTCTTGATTACTGTAGCTTTGTAGTATCATCAGAAGTCAGGGCGTCTGCTTCTTCCAGCTCCGGTTTTTTCCCTCAAGATTGCTTTGGCTATTCGGAGCCTTTTGTGTCTCCATACAAATTTTAAGATTTTTTTGTTCTACTTCTGTAAAAAATGCAATTGGTAATTTGATAGGGATTACATTGAATCTATAGATTGCTTTGGGTAGATAGTCATTTTCACAATATTGATTCTTCCAATCCAAGAACGTAGTATATCTCTCTATCTGTTTGTATCATCTTTAATTTCTTTCATCAGTGTCTTTTAGTTTTCTGCTTACAGGTCTTTTGTTTCCCTGGGTAGGTTTATTCCTAGGTATTTTATTCTTTTTGTTGCAATGGTCAATGGGAGTGCTTCCTTAATTTCTCTTTCAGATTTTTCATCATTAGTGTATAGGAATGCAAGAGATTTCTGTGCATTAATTTTGTATCCTGCAACTTTACCAAATTCACTGATTAGTTCCAGTAATTTTTTAGTGTCATCTTTAGGATTCTCTAAGTATAGTACCATGTCATCTGCAAACAGTGACAGTTTTCTTCTTCTTTTCCAATTTGTATTCCTTTTATTTCTTTTTCTCCTCTGATTGTCATGGCTAGGACTTCCAAAACTATGTTGAATGATAGTGGCAAGAGTGGACATCCTTGTCTCGTTCCTGATCTTAGAGGAAATGGTTTCAGATTTTCACCATTGAGAATGATGCTTGCTGTGGGTTTGTCATATATGGCCCTTATTATGTTGAGGTAGGTTCCCTCTATGCCCACTTTCTGGAGAGTTTTTATCCTAAATGGGTGTTGTATTTTGTCAAAAGCTTTTTCTGCACCTATTGAGATGATCATATGGTTTTTATTCTTCAGTATGTTAATATAGTGTATCACATTGATTTATTTGCATATATTGAAGAACCCTTGCATCCCTGGGATAAATCCCATTTGATCATGGTGTATGATCCTTTAATGTGTTGTCAGAGTCTGTTTGCTAGTATTTTGTTGAGGATTTTTGCATCTATGTTCATCAGTGATATTGGTCTGTCATTTTCTTTTTTTGTAGTACCTTTGTCTGGTTTTGGTATCAGGGAGATGGTGGCCTCGTGGAATGAGTTTAGGAGTGTTCCTTCCTCTGCAAATTTTTGGAATAGTTTGAGAAGGATGGGTGTTAGCTCTTCTCTAAATGTTTGATAGAATTCACCTGTGAAGCCATCTTGTTCTGGACTTCTGTTTGTTGGAAGATTTTTAATCACAGTTTCAATTTCACTACTTGTGATTTGTCTATTCATACTCTCTATTTCTTCCGGGTTCAGTCTTGGAAGGTCATACCTTTCTAAAAATTTGTCCATTTCTTCTTGGTTGTCCATTTTATTGGCTTAGAGTTGCTTGTAGTAGTCTCTTAGGAGGCTTCGTATTTCTGCGGTGTCTGTTGTAACTTCTCCTTTCTCATTTCTAATTTCCTTGATTTGAGTCCTCTCCCTCTTTTTCTTGATGAGTCTGGCTAACGGTTTATCAATTTTGTTTATCTTCTCAAAGAACCAGCTTTTAGTTTTATTGATCTTTGCTATTGCTTTCTTTGTTTCTATTTCATTTATTTCTGCTCTGATCTTTATGATTTCTTTCCTTCTACTAACTTTGGGTTTTGTTTGTTCTTCTTTCTCTAGTTCCTTTAGGTGTAAGGTTAGATTGTTTATGTGAGATTTTTCTTGTTTCTTGAGGTAGGCTTTTATAGCTATAAACTTCCCTCTTAGAACTGCTTTTGCTGCATCCCACAGGTTTTGGATCATTGTGTTTTCGTTGTCATTTGTCTCTAGATATTCTCTGATTTCCCCTTTGATTTCTTCAGTTATCTCTTGGTTATTTAGTAATGTATTGTTTAGCCTCCATGTGTTTGTGCTTTTTATGGTTTTTTTCCCTGTAATTGATTTCTAATCTCATAGCGTTGTGGTCAGAAAGGATACTTGATATGCTTTCAATTTTCTTAAATTTACTGAGGCTTGATTTGTGACCCAGGATGTGATCTATCCTGGAGAATGTTGCATGTGCACTTGAGAAGAAAGTGTAATCTGCTGTTTTAGATGGAATGTCCTATAAATATCAATTAAATCTGTCTGGTCTATTGTGTCATTTAAAGCCTGTGTTTCCTTATTAATTTTCTGTCTCAATATCTGTCCATTGGTGTAAGTGAGGTGTTAAAGTCTCCCACTATTATTGTGTTACTGTTGATTTCCTCTTTTATAGCTCTTAGCATTTGCCTTATGTATTGAGGGGCTCCTATGTTGGGTGCATATATATTTATAATTGTTATATGTTCTTCTTGGATTGATCCCTTGATCATTATGTTGTGTCCTTCCTTGTCTCTTGTAACATTCTTTATTTTAAAGTCTATTTTATCTGATATGAGTATTGCTACTCCAGCTTTCTTTTGATTTCCATTTGTATGGAATATCTTTTTCCATCCCCTCATTTTCAGTCTGTATGTGTCTCTAGGTCTTAAGTGGGTCTCTTGTAGACCCCCTATATATAGGTCTTCTTTTTGTATCCATTCAGCAAGCCTGTGTCTTTTGGTTGGAGCATTTAATCCATTCACATTTAAGGTAATTATCGATATGTATGTTCCTATGACCATTTTCTTAATTGTTTTGGGTTTGTTTTTGTAGGTCCTTTTCTTCTCTTGTGTTTCCCACTTAGAGAAGTTCCCTTAGCATTTGTTGTAGAGCTGGTTTGGTGGTGCTGAATTCTCTTAGCTTTTGCTTGTCTGTAAAGCTTTTGATTTCTCCACTGGATGTGAATGAGATCCTTGCCGGGTAGAGTATCCTTGGTTGTAGGTTCTTCCCTTTCATCATTTGAAATATATCATTGCCACTCCCTTCTGGCTTGTAGAGTTTCTGCTGAGAAATCAGCTGTTAACCTTATGGGAGTTCCCTTTTATGTTATTTGTTGTTTTTCCCTTGTTGCTTTTAACAATTTTTCTTTGTCTTTAATTTTTGTCAATTTGATTACTATGTGCCTCAGTGTGTTTCTCCTTGGGTTTATCCTGCCTGGGACTCTCTGTGCTTCCTGGAGTTGGGTGGCTATTTCACTTCCTATGTTAGGGAAGTTTTCGACTACAAACTCTTCAAATATTTTCTCAGGTCCTTTCTCTCTCTCTTCTCCTCTGGGACCCCTATAATGCAAATGTTGTTGCATTTAATGTTGTCCCAGAGGTCTCTTAGGCTGTCTTTATTTCTTTTCATTCTTTTTTCTTTATTCTGATCCATGGCAGTGAGTTCCACCATTCTGTCTTCCAGGTCACTTATCCATTCTCCTGCCTCAGTTATTCTGCTATTGACTCCTTCTAGTGTATTTTTCATTACAGTTATTGCATTGTTCACCTCTGTTTGTTTGTTCTTTAATTCTTCTAGGTGTTTGTTCTTTAATTCTTCTGGGTCTTTGTTAAAAATTTCTTGCATTTTCTCGATCTTTGCCTCTGTTCTTTTTCCGAGGTCTTTGATCATCTTCACTATCATTATCCTGAATTCTTTTTCTGGAAGGTTGCCTATCTCCACTTCATTTAGTTGTTTTTCTGGGGTTTTATGTTGTTCCTTCATCTGGTACATAGCCCTCTGCCTTTTCATTTTGTCTATGTTTCTGTGAATGTAGTTTTCGTTCCACAGGCTGCAGGATTGTAGTTCCTCTTGCTTCTGCTGTCTGCCTTCTGGTGGATGAAGCTATCTAGGAGGCTTGTGTAAGTTTCCTGATGGGAGGGACTGGTGGTGGGTAGAGCTGGGTGTTGCTTTGGTGGGCAGAGCTCAGTAAAACTTTTATCCACTTGTCTGCTGATGGGTGGGGCTGGGTTCCCTCCCAGTTGGTTGTTTGGCCTGAGGCGACCCAACACTGGAGCCTACACAGCTCTTTGGTGGGGCTAATGGTGGACTCTGGGAGGGCTCACACCAAGGAGTACTTCCCAGAATTTCTGCAGCCAGTGTCCTTGTCCTCATAGTGAGCCACAGCCACCCCCACCTCTGCAGGAGACCCTCCAACACTAGCAGGTAGGTCTGTTTCAGTCTCCTATGGGGTCACTGCTCCTTCCCCTGGGTCCCGATGCGCACACTACTTGTGTGCCCTCCAAGAGGTAGTCTCTGTTTTCCCCAGTCCTATTTAAGTCCTGCAATCAAATCCCACTAGGCTTCGAAGTCTGATTCTTTAGGAATTCCTCCTCCCGTTGCTGGACTCCCAGGTTGGGAAGCCTGACGTGAGGCTCAGAACCTTCACTCTAGTGGGTGGACTTCTGTGGTATAACTGTTCTCCAGTTTGTGAGTCACCCACCCAGCAGTTATGGGATTTGATTTTATTGTGATTGCACCCCTCCTACTGTCTTATTGTGGCTTCTCCTTTGTCTTTGGATGTGGGGTATCTTTTTCAGTGAGTTCCAGTGTCTTCCTGTTGATGATTGTTCAGCAGTTAGTTGTGACTCCAGTGCTCTCGCAAGACAGAGTGAGCGCACATCCTCCTACTCTGCCATCTTGAACCAATCTTCAAAAAAAATAATTTTAAATCAACTCCAACAATGCATAAGAAGAATTTGGTTGGTTCAACTTCTGAAAATTAATTAATGTAAACCAGGGGGCCCCAACCCCTGGGCCTGTAAGGAACCAGGCTGCACAGCAGGAGGTGAGCAGTGGGCAAGCAAGCAAAGCTTCATCTGCTACTCCCCACCGCTCCCCATTGCTCACATTACCGCCTCAACCATCCCCCACCCCCACCCTTGCCCCATCCGTGGAAAAACTGTCTTCCACGAAACCAGTCCCTGGTGCCAAAAAGGTTGGGTAATGCTGATGTAAACCATCATATCTATAGGCTTAAAAAGAAAAATCACATGATTATACCAACAGATGCAAAAAAAAAAACAAACCCATGACAAAATCCAACACCCACTTATGATTAAAAACTCTCAGTAAAATAAGAATAGAGGGGAACTTCCTTCACTTGACAAAAAATATCTACAAAAAACATGGAGCTACTATCATACTTAATAGTGAGAATCTTGACTCTTTCTTACTAAGGTCAGGTACAAGGCAAGGATGTTCCCTCTCATCACTCCTTTTCAACGTTATATGGAAACTCTGCCTAATGCAATAAGACAAGTAAAGGGGAAAAGGCATAAAGGTTGGGAACAAAGAAATAAAACTGTCTTTGCTAGCAGATGACATGATCCTCTATGTAGAAAATCTTAAAGAATTGACCAAAAAGATCTCCTGGAACTAAGAAGCGATTATTGCAGGATTACAGGATACAAAGTTAATATACAAAAGTCAATCATTTTCCTATACAGCAGCAATGAACAAGAGGAATTTGGAAATAATACCACAATACAATTTACATTAGCATCCACAAAGCTGAAATAATATAAATCTAATAAAATATGTAGAAGATCTATATGAGGTAATGTACAAAACTCTGCTGAATGAAATCAAAGACTAAATAAATAAGAGATATTCCATGTTCATGGTTAGGAAGACTTAATATTGTCTAGATCTCAGTTCTTTCCAAGTTAATCTATATGTTTCATGCAATTCAAATCAAAATCCCAATAAGTTACTTTGTGGATGGATATCAACAAACCGATTCTAAAGTTTATAGAGAAAGACCACATACTCAGATGTAGCGACACAATATTGCAGAAGAAGAACAAATCAGAGGATTGACACTACCTGACTTCACAACTTACTATAAAGCTGCAATAATCAAAACAGTATGATACTGGTAAAAGAATAGACAGCCAGATCAGTGGAACAAAATAGAGAGCACAAAATTAGACTACATAAATATAGTCAACTGATCTTTGACAAAAAAGCAAAGGCAATACAATGGAGAAAAGATAATCTTTTCAACAAATGGTCCTTGAACAACTGGACATCCACATATAAAAATATGAATTTGGGGGCTTCCCTGGTGGCGCAGTGGTTGAGAATCTGCCTGCCAATGCAGGGGACACGGGTTCGAGCCCTGGTCTGGGAAGATCCCACATGCCACGGAGCAACTAGGCCCGTGAGCCACAATTACTGAGCCTGCGCGTCGGGAGCCTGTGCCCCACAACAAGAGAGGCCGCGATAGTGAGAGGCCTGCGCACCGCGATGAAGAGTGGCCCCCACTTGCCGCAACTAGAGAAAGCCCTCGCACAGAAACGAAGACCCAACACAGCCAAAAATAAATAAATAAATAAATAAAATTTTTTTAAAACAATATGAATTTGGACACAGACTTTACACCTTTCACAAAAACTAACTTGAAATAGATCACAGACCTAAATATAAAACACAAAACTATAAAACTCCAAGAAGATAACATAGGAGAAAATTTAAATAACCCTGGGTTTGTTGATGACTTTTTAGATAAAACACCAAAGGTATAGTACATGAAAAAATAACTGAAAGCTAGACTTCATTAAATTTAAAATTTTCTGGTCTGCAAAAGACACTGTCAGGAGAATAAAAAGACAAGCCAAGATCGGGAGAAAATATTTTCAAAAGACATATTTGATGAATCACAGTTACCCAAAATACACAAAGAACACTTAAAATTCAACAATAAGAAAACAAACAACCCAATTTAAAAAATGGGCCAAAGACATTAACAGACACCTCACTAAGGAAGGTAAACAAATGGCAAGTAAGCATTTGAAAAGATGCTTCCCATCATATGTCATCAAGGAAATACAAAGTAAAACAAAAATGTGATACTACACATCTATTAGAGTGGACTAGATCTAGAACACTGACAACACCAAATGCTGACAAGGATGTGGAGCAATAGAAACTCTCATTCTTTGATGGTGGGAAAGTAAGATGGTACAGCCACTTTAGAAGGCAATTGACAATTTTTTTACAAAACTAAATATACTCTTACCATATAATCCAGCCACCATGCTCTTTGATGTTTACCCAAAGTGGTTGAAAACTCATGTCCACACGAAAGCCTGCACACAGATGTTTATAGTTGCTTTATTCATAATTGCCAGTACTTGGAAGCAACTAAGATGTCCTTCAGCAGGTGAATGGATAAATAATCTGCGGTACATCCATACAATGGAATCTTATTCAGTGTTCTAAAAAAATAAGCTATCAAGACATTAAGATACATAGAGGAAATGTAAATGCATACTACTGAGTAATAGAAGCCAATCTGAAAAGTCTACATACCGTATGATTCCAATTATATGACACTCTGAAAAAACTAAACTATGTAGACAGTAAAAAGATCAGTGGTTGCCAGGGGTTAAGGGAGGGTGGGATAAATAGGTGGAGCACAGAGGATTTTTATGATGCTATAATGATAGACATGTCATTATACATTTGTCTAAACTCTTACAATGTATAACACCAAGAGTGACCCCTTATATAAACTGTGATTACACTTGATGGTAAGGATGTGTCAATACAGTTTTATCAAGTGTAACAAACATACCACTCTACTGGGGAATGTGGATAAAGGAAGAGGTTATGCATGTGAGGGACAGGAGTATACAGGATATTTCTGTACCTTCTTCTTAATTTTGCTATGAACCTAAAAATGCTCTTTAAAAAAAATTCTTTTTTTTAAATAGTCTTAAAAAAATAGCTGAGACTGTGTTAATGAGAGAGGCTGAGGAAAGGGTCATCTTTTACCCTGCTGATGGATTTAATGCAGCTTTTATGCAGAAAATTTGACAACATCTGTCAAGGTTACTGTCATAAATACTCTCTGACCCACTAATTCCAGTTCTAGAAATTTATCCCACAGGTATTTCCTCACTAGTGCCAAAATTTGTGCATTCAAGGTAAAAAATTACTACATTATTTGTAACACAAAAATACTGGAATCCATCTAAACACCCATAAGAACTGATTAATAAAGTTTGGCACACCAATTTAATAGAATACCATGCAGCTGACAAAAAGAAAGAGGATACTCTGGATAAGGAGATAAATAAAATGATCTTTCGGCTGTATTGTTGGGTGGAAAATCAATGTACAGAGCAGTGTTTCTGTGCAAAGAGCATTTAAAATAATAAATAATCTTAAATATTAAGAATTATTATATACATCTATTTAAAAGTGAGTATACATATTTACTTGTATATGAATACAACAGCCCTTAAAGTGTTCTCATGGATCTCATGATCCTCCAGGAAAGGAAACTGGTAGGTAAAAACAGGGATAAGAGGAAATTTTCACTGTATACCCTTTGTCCATTTGAGTTTTATAACACTGAAATGTATTATTCCTTCCAAGTAATCACATTTAAATAAGTGTGTGTGTGTGTGTGTGTGTGTGTGTGTGTGTGTGTGTGTGTGTGTGTGTGTTGGTTTAACCTTAAGGCTAGGGTGTTTCCCACATCTCCATCAAGTGACCAGAGCTCACAGCCTCAGTATTGACATGCAACCAAGGACAGCCTTAAGCTGACCAGTGAAGAAAAGCCACGTTAACTGAAGGCTGGTCACTTGGAGCCCAGCAGTAAGCAGGCAAAGAGAAAGTTTTCACTAGTGTTCATCCAGTTCTGTTCAATTAGCAGCTCATTGATTTTGCCTTAAATACAAGCACTAAAGAGGTGCTTGTAAGGTGGGGATAAATTTCCCTCAAGCTTGTCCCCTTCCCTCTGCTCAGATATTACATTTCCCACAGGAACTACCAATTGAATTGGTTAGATTCTCAAATATCTCAATTCCCCCAAAATCGTATGCAGAAAGGAGGACAGGAGATGCACTGTCACTAAAAAATTATACCCCAGTCCCATTTTTAATGAATGATTGGCATCATGTTTCCTGTGAGAGTGTGAGAGTTGGTCCTCAAGAAAAAACACTACTCTGGATAAAGTAAAGGAGGTCTAATCTTCAAATTTTCAAAGCCAACATCCCATGCTGAATTACAGGAGCCCCGTCAGGGATCTCAGGAGTCCTGCTGGAGGCCGCCAGGCAGCCATTGTCTGACAGGTCTCTTTACGTACGCATGTGATTAATGTGTTTACTCTTAGAGATCAGGTAAAATGGGAAGATTCAGGAGGCCATTTTTGTATCAAATTGTCTCATACACATATGTTGTAACCTAGAAATTCATTCTCAAGATTTTACCTTACAGAGATAAAGTCATGAGTGTGAATATATTTATGCATAAAGACATGCATAATAGCAAAATGCTCATTAAGGCAAATGGATCAGTAAATTATGATACATACATACAATAAGACACTGTGCTGCCTTTTAAAAATGATGAAGTAGATCTACATTTAGGTACAAGGAAATAATTCCAATATGTTTTAGAATAAGAAAGTAGGTTACAGAACCATATTCAGGGGAAATAGTCTATGCACAGAGAGATATTTAGAAGATATTTAGATATTTTGATGATGTTTCAGCAATATTTAATTCTTTATCTGAACTTACTGCATTGTTTTAATTTCTTATAATAAGCAAGTAATGTTTTACAAAAAATAAATTATTTCAATGAGAAAAATAGTAAATATCATTGTCTGTCAAGATTTGATGATACCGATATATTTAGCCTGACGATAAGTATGTCTAGATGCAAAACACACCAAAACATTACCTATTTTACAAAAACACATAAACCCACATCATTAGGATGAGAGCCATGGTGATAAGTCAGAAATTTTGTCTATTCCAGTTTGTATGTTACCTACAAATACATTTTTAAAGTTCCCCAGCATTCATGGGTTTTTAAGAAAAGCTTTATTTAAGAATTCTATGCAAAGACAGTTCATTAGAACTACCTCCAGGATATTGAGTGACTTTGATTCTTTAAAAATTGTGCATTCCAGGGACTCCCTCAACCTGTCCCAACTTGTTCTGCCACTAGCTGTGAGGGCAAGCTTTGCTGGGTGAAATAAAGCATAAGGTTCCTCTTCAAAGGCCCTGTGTGGCTTAACATCACTTTCTTAGATTAGGATGTGAGGGTACCAAAAGGCAGGAAGATAAAGAAAAGTCACAGAAATATGCCATGTCACTTTCATATAGAAATATTTGTAGGTTCCCACTGATGACCAGATAGAATGAAATAATAGTAAAGTGTCAGCAACATGTTGAAATGACAACGGAAGGGAAGGTTTTCATTGGATTCAGATAAAAGGAAAGTCTTTCAAAAAGACACCAAACCAAATAACCAAAGAGCAAGCACCAGTGGACTGAAAAAGCATGGGTTCGTTTTGAACTTAGAATTAGAAATAGCAGTAAAAGGAATCGAACATCCATTGGTGCTCAGAAGAGTGTTGGGAGTTGTAGGAAAACACAGAAGTGGAAGACAAGGATTTTTCCCTTCCACCAAACATGGGAGGAGAGAAAGTGAGAATTTAGCTAAGTGTTTAACTGGAAAACAACTAGAAATGCAACCGACACGCAGAGAGGGGAGAGAGGTATGGCAGTAGATGCCCACGGAGACCTCGGATGTCGAGAGGACCAGAGATGAGCCCCGGAACTGAATGTTTACCAGCAGGAACTTCAATGGCAGAGAAGAGAAGGGGCAGAAAAGAACTCTTCCTCACCTCAAGGGACCAGAGACAAAGCCCAATTCAGGGGCCCCTCCACCTTTCTAACTCTTCCCAACATCTGCTTTCATATGACACATGGGTAAAATAAAGAGTAAGAAATATCAAGATGTTAATAAGAAAAAGAGGTGTCCTAAAGCATCACCCTTCAACCTGAGAGGTATGGGGGAGCGGGGGGAGACTTGCCAGGGCTGGCCGCCTGGGAGGAAAGAGGACAACTTCCAAGAGGCAGGACACAGTAAGGCAATGCTGCAGAGATTCCTGTTGTTACCATTATTACATCTATGCTCACACCACCCCCGCCCTGCCACACACACACTTTTGAAAGCCAATAAACTGAAGCTTAGACACGATAAATAGTCTGCCCAACATTTGAACTCACATTTCTCTAACTCAGCAGTTCTCAAAACTTTTGATCTCGGAATCCCTTTACACTACTAAAAATTATTGAAGAATCCAAATAGCTTCTATTTATGTGGGCAATAGAGACAGAGACAGAGGTAGAGATAAAGACAGAGACAGACAAAGAAACATATATATTTACCAAAGTAGAAATTCAAACTGAGAAATTGTTAAAACACAGGAATACAAAAGCACGCATTCCTTTAGCCATCAGAGCAACGATGTCTTCACTCATCATATAGCCTCTAGAAAACTCCACTGTACACTCATGAAACAAGAGAGGAAAAAGCAAACAGCAAGTTAATATTATAATGAAAAGAGCTGTGATCTTGAAGATCCTCTGAAAGGATCTGACTTCCCCAGGGATCTGAGATCACGCTGTGAAAACTGCTGTTCTAACCTCAAGTCTATATTTTTCCAAGACTAGACCTTGGTACGTTGAGTGAATGACCTTCACAATCTGGCTCTAAGCTCCCTTCACTGCCTCAAGTCCCACAGTTTTTGCTAAATATCCCCAAACTAGCCATACCAGAATAAACCCTCTCCCTGAAAAAATAATGTAGAGTCTGTGCTCAAGCTTCTTTGCAGGTGGCCATGTTGTACCTTCTGTCTGGAACTACTTCCTTCTCTCCTCTTAGGGGTTCCCACTCTAGATTTCAGGGCTCTGCTGAATGTCACCCACCCCAGCCCAAGCCAGATTTGATCACTTTCCAAGGATAGCACTTTGCTTTTACCCCTATTCATTTTACTCTACTCCATTGTTTCCTTGTGAGTTGGTCATGTGTCTGCTTCCTCTTCTTTCACCCCACAGGCCTGTAATGAGCACCTACCCGGCAATGAGCTCTTGGAAGACGCCCAGAACCTGCGTCTCCCTGAACTACGGGGGCGAAGAAACTATGTGGCACCTGAATCTTTGATCCCTCATTCCTGGCACCTGAGACTTATTCAAAACTGTTTTATTTGCTTTGTCTAATTATTCTGAAATGATAAATTATCACTGGCTGATGGGACTGTGGGCGATATTGTTTTCTTTGCACTTGACGGCAACATATTTTTACAATTATAAATGTTATACAACGTTAAAGTGTTTCTCTATAACTTAGCTGCTAATAGTCAGGAAACACTTAAGTATGACACACAGCTCTATGTGCTTTATATACATATTAATGCATTTAATTATTTATACTTTGAACAGCAGAAATAAGTAGAGGCATGAATATCCAACTCATTTGTACAGAGATTCTTTCTACATAATATTCCATATGTGCATAGTCTATTGTTGCCTATAACTTGCGTATCCTTGTGTTATCTTGGCTTTATCTTCATGTTCCAAATGGAAGATTCCAGACCTTCTTTGTGTCCCATTTCCTGAATTCCTCATGGAAGATTGCTCATTTTATGGTCAGGCAATAGCAAATCGTAACATCAACACACAAACCTAGCACTTTAACTTTGCAGATCTCAATTAGCAGAATGTTCTCCTGGAAACAAATACATCTCTCAGTGGCCACCAGGGAGTCGCATTAACTGGTTGTGTTCATAAAGTTCAGTAAAACATTTACGAGGGAATGTTTTCCCCGAAGATGGAAATCAAAATGGATCATTTTGTAAAGGATTTTTATCTCCTAGAATACCCAGAAAACAGAGTGTTTGAAGTAGTGACATGACACACTACTCATTACTAACAAAGGGCTCTCCTCCCCTTGCACCCAATCTGAACTACTCATTTCTGTGTGGATGCAGAAGCTTCTGCAGCAAAGAAAGAAAGAATGGGCTGGAGTTACTGTTTAATTGGCCGCAAGCTGGATACTGGCTGTCTGCTTGGCTCCTGCTGTGCTGTGACTGTCAGGCCTGAGGTGATCATGGTCACAGACTAAGCTCCATGGGTGCCCGCGCGCTCTGTGATATCCACAGGCTGGCCCTCCCTATCCTCTAAGAAGGCCTGTGGTCCTTGCGGCATCTCCACCCCAGAGGAGCCCGCTTCCTCATTGACATGCAGGGAGCGCTCCCATAAGCAAAAGCTGCAAAGCGTCATTACCGTGGTCGGGAGACAAACAACACTCGCACTGCATACCAAGTGGCACCACATTTAACTGAATCATTTTATTATGAATACATTCCGGGCTGCCACTGTGAGCCACTTGCCTAAACTATGCCAGCAAAATGGATCTTTGCTAATTACATTTCATGCATATTTCAGATCTTTCCATGGGGATGCAGGAGGATGGTGTTCATAAAAGGGAATTTTACAGCCAGGTTCACTTGCATTTGGCATCAAAACCCAAACTAGTGGGTAACAAAGATAAGTTCAATTACATTCCATGTTGTGTTTGTTTTAGCTGGAATGTTTCCTCCTAGTAACTCTATCAGTGCTGCTGTGGTCACTGGTTGAAAATGAAATCACTCTTCAAATCCACCTGAATACATATTATTGCAGAAATGCACACAGTTATTAAATCATTTCTTTTCCACATTTCCTTTTCTATATTTGTCCTTAGATTGAATTAAGGAAATGAGCCTCTGGATGTGGGGACATGTCAGGAGAGTGACAGAAAAACATCATTACCTGCTTCAAGACTGAATTGTAAAGCACACAAGTGACTGCTTTCTTGTGGCTTTTCACCCTCTTGCTGGAATCACTTTTCATTGCCAGCAATGCTAGCTGGTTATTAAATGAGATGAAAAGTCGTCTGTGGGCTTCATCAAAGTGGAAGAGACATCTGAAGTCCTGACTTTTAGAGAAAGAACAAGCTATCCTCTGGAGGGATACCTGGTGCTGAATATCCCAGAGTCTCAAAACCTGCATGAAAAGTAACAAAGTCACATGAATATGTCAAGAATAATTCTAATTTTTTAGCCAGATTTTCTCTAGCTCATCCTCGATCCCAGGCAGGCTTTGCATAGTGCTGTAATTGTTCACACTTCTCTCATAGCACATATTTTTTTGTGTTTCCCTTCTCTGCTTCAGTATCTCCTCAATTGTAATCTCTTCTAGGGAAGGGATTGTGTTTTGTCTCAGTCCCCAGAAAAGTGCCTGCATTTAGTAGGTGCTTATGGTAGCTGGAGTAATCATCTTCAAAGATGCCCACGTCCTAATCCCTGGAAAATGTGAATATGCTATCTTACATGCCAAAAGAGATTTTGCAGATGTCATAAATTAAGGCCTTTGAGATGGAGAGATTATCCTGGTTGATTTGGGCAAGTCCAATGTAATCACAAGGGAGATCAGAGTGATGGGATGTGAGATGGACTCTACCTAATGTTCCTGGCTTCGAGGAAGGAGAAAGGGGGCCATGAACCAGGAGAGCTGGAGAAGGCAAGGGAACGATTCTCCCCCAGAAACTCCAGAAAAGAAGACAGCCCTTGGAGCACCTTGATTTTAGCCCAGTGAGACCCAGGCTGGAATTCTAACCTACAAAACATTAAAGGTGTGTGGTTTCAAACCACTGAGTTTGTGGTTATCTGTCACAGTAGCAATAGAAAATGAATACAACCTCTTTCAATAGATAGATAGATGGATAATATATGTATATATTTTTTGATGAAATAAAAGACTTGTTATTAAATGAAATCAAGTTCAGATAAAACACAGACAGTTAAGGCACAAAAAATGACATGCAGATGGAACAAGATAAACACTGAAGGAAATGGGAAGAGCAGCTTTGCAGATGCAAGTGTTGCCACTGTCAGTCACGGTGCAGAATTGACACAGGGCAGTGAGGGAGAGTCAGAGTGAACACAGCGAAAATCCTCTCCAATAGGGGCCAGCGGGCCAGCTCTAGGGCCAAACTTTTTGGGTTCTGATTTTGGCTCTATCCCTTACTGCAGGGTTACCTCTAGTAAGTTTCTTTGTCTCTCTGAGTTTTTGATGTGGTACCTACCTAATCTGATGCTATGAAGAGTGAATGAGAGCCCATGTCAAGCATTTAGCCTGATGACCAGTATGTGGTCAGTGTTCAGTAAATTTTTTTTTTTCATTATTAAGTGTCTTTTAGTCTTTTTATTGTATAAACATTAGAACCTAAGAGCAAAAAAGTTTCTTTCAAATAAACTAGTGCATCTTATCCAGTATGAGAATTATTTTAAATTATCTATAAAAGATGACCTCTGTTTAAACGAGTGTTTATTACTCCATAGGGCAGGCTACTCAGTAGTTTTTAACCTATTTTAAATCATATACTCCTTTGGGGGAAAAAAAAGTCATTTGAAAACGATGGTCCATCCCCTCCTCCTAAATGCATATACTCATACATGCACACAATTTTCCACATAATTTCTTTGGATACATAGACACACACATCTCCCATACAGATCCTGATATCCCGTGGGATAGAAATTCCTAGAGTAATCATTATGATCAGCCAAAGATGTCCTTGTCTACCTTTTGATTCTATCCTACTCTCTTTTCCTACATAAGCCTCTTCGTATACCTCTTTGTCCAGGGTAAATGGCCCCAGTTCTTTCAACATCTTAACATCATTTTTAGATCCCCCTCCACCATGGCAGCCTCTTGATTCTCTCACTTTGTCTTTTTTTTTCCATTCTCTCTCCAGGGGAGGATGGTCATCCAGGCCTTGTCTACTTTTTTAAAAAAAAAATAAGGGCTTCCCTGGTGGCGCAGTGGTTGAGAATCTGCCTGCCAATGCAGGGGACACGGGTTCGAGCCCTGGTCTGGGAAGATCCCACATGCCGCGGAGCAACTAGGCCCGTGAGCCACAACTACTGAGCCTGCGCGTCTGGAGCCTGTGCTCCGCAACAAGAGAGGTCACGACAGTGAGAGGCCCGCGCACCGCGATGAAGAGTGGCCCCCGCTTGCCGCAACTGGAGAAAGCCCTCGCACAGAAACGAAGACCCAACACAGCCAAAATAAATAAATAAATAATTTAAAAATTATATATATATATATAATAAGATATGTCCATGGTGTAAAATGCAATAGCACCGAAGGGATTTTTCTTCAACCCATCCCTCTCGGCCTCAGGTCCCACTCCTCAGAGACAGCCTTTAACTCTTTTTGAGTTATGGTTTTCTCCATAACACCAAATAATAGCTCTGTGTGTGTGTGTGTGTGTGCGTGCGTGTGTGTGTGAACATAGCATATATTAATCATACATTGAATGACACTCTCCTCTGAAAGTAATGCAGTTACTTACACTCATTTTCTCCCTTTCTCCTCCCATTGCCCCAATCTAAACATTGTATTTTTTTTAGTCCTATTGTTATTATGCTTTAAAATAATATACGTACACATTAATTACTGCACTATCAATATAAGACAGTATTTCTCTGCTCACTAATATGTAAAATGAATACCTTAGGGTCCTCAAGGACCTGTTTAAGTAAAGTGCTCAGAATTGAGCCAATATTTCAGGTGTGTTCTAACCACTGTTACAGGCACTGTGACTTCTTTAAAGCAGCCTACTTTTACGTGAGCTGATTAAGCCACTCCAACATGCGTTGCCCTTACCTTGGGGTCCTGACCGAGCAAAACTCTAAATCTTATTCCCATGAACAAATAATCAAGCCAGACATCTACCATCCTACCTTCAAAAATCTGATGTTGTAAGCTAAAACTAGGATTTTTCTAGTTTCAAAGTGTAAAGATATAATTTTGAATCCTAATTCTATTATATTGATAATTCCTCCCTGATTTGTCCACACATCCCATGGAATACAGTAGATGGTCAATAGATATTTTCTTAATTTGTTGAAGGTTGTGGTTCATTTAACAACTATGTTTTTATCCCACTCACTGTTAAAAATATTAGCTAGGATAAGTCCAAAAATATAACACTTCCATAAAAAAGCTTGCCTCCCTTCTACATGGTTATTTACCCAGTTGCAGATCTCATCTAATTCACAATGAAATTTTATGAGACTTTTTCAAACATCTTGCAGAAATGAGTATGCTTGTTGTATAGGGTAACCTCTCCACTTACTAACACTTATAACAAACTTAAACTGACCTAGTCAAATTCTACCAGATAAGCAGCATTACCAATCCCTCTAATCCCAAGAATATATATTTATAAAGTAAATTGGGTTTTCTTGGCAAGAATTTTTTATTAAACAACTTATTCTACAACAACAATTTAAAACATTCTGGCCACTCTCCAGAAAATGTTTATCCTCAAAAATATAAACTCTACAAGAACTAAGACTTGCAAATATATTTCAAAGTGTTCTAAATATAAATAGGATTGATAAGCTATTATTTTGAATGTTAAAACCACATAGATTAGATGCATCTAGATCATTCTCAAACACTCATATAACTTACAATAGTCATATCCTCATTGTTCAAAACCCTGTCTTGTTTGGTATGGACTCCCTCCTAAAAAACTGAAATTAACTTCATTTCAGAAAAATAATCTGGGGCATGGTTGAGTATAGATTAACAATAACTCAACAGTATTAATGGACTATAATCTCCCCAGAATCATTTTCTGCATGTTGTTCAAATCATTTATGTTGACTTTAATATTTCATTGACATTTAGTCACATAAATTAAATGAAAAATTAAAAATAGATGAGTGATAACCTCTACTCTATGACAGGTGAGTTCTTGCTATTAGCAATTAAAATTAGAGGTGCATTTTTTAAGCAAAATGTGTACATTCATTAATTTTTCTTAAAATTAATTTTTACTTTTCTTCTTTCCCTTCTTCCCTTGAAGAACCCTTAACTCTCGTAATTAGTGATCCTGCTAAGTCCCCTGCCATCTTTAATTCTCTAATTTTTCTTTCTGCTGAGAATCAAAGCCAACAACATTTATCTACTGTCATCAATGTATAAAACAGTGTTTCAGCATTCTCCCAGAAATCATGTCATGGTAGGTGACCTCCCGTATGGTTTTCAATTTCTTCTACACTTCACATTCTATACCAGTGGTTCTTAATCTTGACATTAGAAATACCTAAGGTGTTTTAGAAATTGCTTATGTTTGAGCCTTTTCCCAAACCTATTAAATCAGACTCTCTGAGGATGGGGCTCAGGCATTAGATTTTTGGGTTTGTTTTTTTTTAATTTCCCAAGTATTTTCATTGTATTGTACTTTAACTTCTCAATTTGGTTTTAAGATCAATGCTCATCTCCTTGAACAAGACATCTTTCTCTCAGCTTAATCAGTAATATCATGTGGCTTGGCTTTAAACCAGATAACTGTACTCCCCTAATCAGTCTATATCTTTTTAATCAAGAAAAATATCTCACATTAATTCTATTTTATTAATCAAGTCCTTTTGCAAAATATCACTTAAATATCTAGTTAATATTTGAGAATCCTTGATTTTCCTCTTTTTTTATATTCAAATTGACTTCTGGAATAGAATTAGGTCACATTTCAGAAAGGAGTATATTTAATATCATTTTCCATTCCAATATCCTAGAGAAGTTTTCTTTATTCTTAGAAGGAAAAATAAAGAAATTGGTAAACGCCCAGGCTTAAAAATTATAATTGAGTAACTGATTATTTTTTAATTTATATTTTCCATATATTTTCATCTAAACTGTACTTTCTATTTTCATCACGATACCTGAGAACTTGTGATGCTTGTCCAAACTCAGACTTACTAAGTCTAGTCCTTGAAATGCTTTATATAGGGGGTCTTTACTTCATCTCCATTTTTATAGTATTAGGAGGAGTAAGCATCCAAGCTTGTGATTTTGTATCAAGGCAAAATTTAGCTTTTCACATAATGATGAGGACTTATTTTTCTACTTAATTTTTATCTTGTTTCAACTGTTACCCACTTAATAATGCAGGATTATAAAAGCAAATCCTGCACTATTCATATACACTAGCACTAGAAACCAGTGGATTGGGACTCCAGACTCCAGATATCTCGATCCTAGTTTTAATATTACTCAGGTCTGTCAGCTTAGGTATATTATATTACTTCTCCATTTCCTCACCTTTATACAGAAGGGAACACCGCCAGCTCTGAAATTCTGTCAATTTTGTCTGAATGTACTGAAGTTGCTCAATCCATTACCTATAGATTCCAAAATAACAACAACTGAAGCAATTTCAAGAAGGTGTATTGTGAAGATTGGGCTAAAGAAATGTAGTCTAATTTTACAAAAAATTTCTTCCTGCCTCCTGTCAGAGATGGACAGAATCATTTCACATAGGCATAATAAAACTATAAATTTATCCTATAAATATTAGAATTATAAATGGGTAACTTCATGGATGGGTGGGTACAAAAATATATGTATGGATGGATTCAGAATCTGTTTTCAGTGCACTTCTTAAAACCAAATCAGCATTATTTACATATTGGCAAAATGTCTAAATTTAATTCAAAGTATTTAGGGGGAAAAAAGATTCATAGTTTCCTAATAATGATATAAAAGTGAGGGAAAAGTAGAAGACAGACTTAGAGAACTGCATCAAAATGAGATTTGTTTGGCTGCATCAAAGAGAACTGCATCAAAATGAGATTTGTTTGGCTGCATCAAATATTTGCTACTAACTCCTACCATCCTGTAGGGCATAGATATAAAATGACAATAAGAAAAAGAGAGAGAGAGTATATATCGCTAAGGGGATTTTGAAGACAGCAGTGCAGCAGCTCAGCTCTCCAGGATAATCCACAAAAATGGATAGCCTACTTGCAGATAATAGGATAACAGGAACTGAGGGCATTGGCTCTCCTGAATATACCTTTATGTATTAACAAGTCTATTTATTTAGAATTTAAGCCTTTGGATAATCCACAAAGGCATAATCAGTGAATGCTTAAAGGCAATTTTGTTTGACATGATATATGCTAGCACAAGTATTCTACTGAATACCTCAGCTAATGTTTTTATCTTGAAGTAATATAACAGATCTTCCTTTAAGAAATATTTTTGCCATTTTTTTCCTAAGGATTGAGGTCCACCTTAAAATATTAGTGGGAAGTTAAAATCTTCTCTTGTGCTATTCATTGTTAAATTGTTACCATAGCCATTATCATCTTTTTTTCATTCTCTTCAACAAAAATGAAAGAAGACATACAGCTCTAGGACACAGATTTCTATTGTGTGTCTGTTTGTGTAGTCTATCATTGACCTTGAAAAAGTCAAAACGTTTCTTAATGCTATGAATTGTTCTGCAAAAATCTCATTAATTTCCCAGTTGAAGTTCAGCAATAAATTTAACTAATATCAACATTTTATTTAAATGGCTTTCTTTTTTCAGAACAAAAGTCCTTTGGGGAATTTTAAAATTTCAGTTAAATTGATTTTTTTGCTATTATCATTGTTCACATAACACTGAAAAACATAACAGAATTTTTCACAGTCTTTAAACAAAAGTTTTCTAACTTTGCCTTTCAAAGATCACTGTTTCTCTTTTACATCACAAAGTAAACCTAAACACTTTAAATTTTTTTCTTTCTTTTTTAACTCAATATTTATACTAACAACTGCTTTGAAGAAAGTCAGTGAAAACCAGCTAGAACAAGGGAATCCTGGTTCAAGTATCATTCCAGACTAGCTTTTTGTAGGCGGTCTTCCTGCTTCAAAGAAAAACAACTCTGAATAAAACATAATTTCTGCTGCCTTGCTGGACCTTCAGGGATTGAGACAATCTCCACAGGTCCAAAAGAAGAAGGAGGAAAAAAGAAGCAAACTTCACAAGGAGACAGTGAACAGTAGGCATAAATGAGTAGACTATAACCAGGAGGGAGGGCAGACAGCAGAAGCAAGAAGAACTACAATCCTGCAGCCTGTGGAACAAAAACCACATTCACAGAAAGACAGACAAAATGAAAAGGCAGAGGACTATGTACCAGATGAAGGAAAAAGATAAAACCTCAGAAAAACAACTAAATGAAGTGAAGATAGGGAAACTTCCAAAAAAGAATTCAGAATAATGATAGTAAAGATGATCAAAGACCTCAGAAAAAGAATGGATGCAAAGATCCAGAAGATGCAAGAAATGTTTAACAAAGACCTAGAAGAATTAAAGAACAAACAAACAGAGAAGAACAATGCAATAACTGTAATGAAAAATACACTAGATGGAATCAAAAGCAGAATAACTGAGGCAGGAGAATGGATAAGTAACACAGAAGACAGAATGGTGGAATTCACTGCCATGGAACAGAATAAAGAAAAAGAATGAAAAGAAATGAAGACAGCCTAAAAGACCTCTGGGACAACATTAAATGCACCAACATTAGCATTATAGGGGTCCCAGAAGGAGAAGAGAGAAAGGACCTGAGAAAATATTTGAAGAGATTATAGTCAAAAACTTCCCTAACATAGGAAATGAAATAGCCACCCAACTCCAGGAAGCACAGAGAGTCCCAGGCAGGACAAACCCAAGGAGAAACACATCGAGACACATAGTAATCAAATTGACAAAAATTAAAGACAAAGAAAAATTATGAAAAGCAACAAGGGAAAAACAACAAATAACATAAAAAGGAACTCCCATAAGGTTAACAGCTGATTTCTCAGCAGAAACTCTACAAGCCAGAAGGGAGTGGCAATGATATATTTAAAGTGATGAAAGGGAAGAACCTACAACCAAGGTTACTCTAGCCGGCAAGGATCTCATTCACATCCAACGGAGAAATCAAAAGCTTTACAGACAAGCAAAAGCTAAGAGAATTCAGCACCACCAAACCAGCTCTACAACAAATGCTAAGGGAACTTCTCTAAGTGGGAAATACAAGAGAAGAAAAGGACCTACAAAAACAAACCTAAAACAATTAAGAAAATGGTCATAGGAACATACATATCGATAATTACCTTAAATGTGAATGGATTAAATGCTCCAACCATAAGACATAGGCTCACTGAATGGATACAAAAAGAAGACCTATATATATACTGTCTACAAGAGACCCACTTCAGACCGAGGGACACATACAGACTGAAAATGAGGGGATGGAAAAAGATATTCCATACAAATGGAAATCAAAAGAAAGCTGGAGTAGCAATACTCATATCAGATAAAATAGATTTTAAAATAAAGAATGTTATAAGACACAAGGAAGGACACAACATAATGATCAAGGGATCAATCCAAGAAAACATATAACAATTATAAATATATATGCATCCAACAGAGGAGCACCTCAATAAATAAGGCAAATGTTAAGAGCTATAAAAGAGGAAATCGACAGTAACACAATAATAGTGGGGGAATTTAACACCTCACTTACACCAATGGACAGATCATTCAGACAGAAAATTAATAAAGAAACACGAGCTTTAAATGACACAATAGACCAGTTACATTTAATTGATATTTATAGGGCATTCCATCCAAAAACAGCAGATTACACTTTCTTCTCAAGTGCACATGGAACATTCTATAGGATAGATCACATCTTGGGTCACAAATCAAGGCACAGTAAATTTAAGAAAATTGAAATCACATCAAGCATCTGTTCTGACCACAATGCTATGAGATTAGAAATCAATTACAGGCAAATAAAAAACAGAAACACATGGAGGCTAAACAATACGTTACTAAATTACCAAGAGATAACCGAAGAAATCAAAGAGGAAATCCAAAAATACCTAGAGACAAATGACGACGAAAACACGATGATCCAAAACCTATGAGATGCAGCAAAAGCAGTTCTAAGAGGGAAGTTTATAGCTCGACAAGCCTACCTCAAGAAACAAGAAAAATCTCACATAAACAATCTAACCTTACACCTAAAGGAACTAGAGAAAGAAGAAGAAACAAAACCCAAAGTTAGTAGAAGGAAAGAATCATAAAGATCAGAGCAGAAATAAATGAAATAGAAACAAAGAAAACAATAGCAAAGATCAATAAAACTAAAAGCTGGTTCTTTGAGAAGATAAACAAAATTGATAAGCCATTAGCCAGACTCATCAAGAAAAAGAGGGAGAGGACTCAAATCAAGGAAATTAGAAATGAGAAAGGAGAAGTTACAACAGACACCGGAGAAATACAAAGCCTCCTAAGAGACTACTACAAGCAACTCTATGCCAATAAAATGGACAACCTGGAAGAAATGGACCAATTCTTAAAAGGTATAACCTTCCAAGACTGAACCCGGAAGAAATAGAAAATATGAACAGACCAATCACAAGTAATGAAATTGAAACTGTGACTAAAAATCTTCCAACAAACAAAAGCCCAGGACCAGATGGCTTCACAGGTGAATTCTATCAAACATTTAGAGAAGAGCTAACACCCATCCTTCTCAAACTCTTCCAAAAAATTGCAGAGGAAGGAACACTCCCAAACTCATTCTATGAGGCCACCATCACCCTGATACCAAAACCAGACAAAGGTACTACAAAAAAAGAAAATTACAGACCAATATCACTGATGAATATAAATGCAAAAATTCTCAACAAAATACTAGCAAATAAACTCCAACAACACATTGAAAGTTTCACACACCATGATCAAGTGGGATTTATCCCAGGGATGCAAGGATTCTTCAATATATGCAAATCAATCAATGTGAGACACGATAGTAACAAATTGAAGAATAAAAACCAAATGATCATCTCAATAGATGCAGAAAAAGCTTTTGACAAAATTCAACACCCATTTAGGAAAAAAACTCTCCAGAAAGTGGGCATAGAGGGAACCTACCTCAACATAATAAAGGCCATATATGACAAACCTATAGCAAACATCATTCTCAATGGTGAAAATCTGAAAGCATTTCCTCTAAGATCAGGAACAAGACAAGGATGTCCACTCTCACCATTATTATTCAACATAGTTTTGGAAGTCCTAGCCATGACAATCAGAGAAGAAAAAGAAATAAAAGGAATACAAATTGGAAATGAAGAATTAAAACTGTCACTGTTTGCAGATGACATGATGCTATACATAGATAATCCTAAAGATGCCACCAGAAAACGACTAGAGCTAATCAATGAATTGGTAAAGTTGCAGGATACAATATTAATGCACAGAAATCTCTGGCATTCCTATACACTAACAACGAAAGATCACAAAGAGAAATTAAGGAAACACTCCAATTCACCATTGCAACAAAAAGAATAAAATACCTAGGAATAAACCTACCTTAGGAGGTAAAAGACCTGTAATCAGAAAACTATAAGACACTGATGAAAGAAATTAAAGATGATACAAACAGATGGAGAGTTATACCATGTTCTTGGATTGGAAGAATCAACATTGTGAAAATGACTATACTGCCCAAGGCAATCTACAGATTCAATGCAATCCCTATCAAACTACCAATGGCATTTTTCACATAACGAGAACAAAAAATTTAACAATTTGTATGGAAACACAAAAGACCCCAAATAGCCAAAGCAGTCTTGAGGGACAGAAGAACGGAGCTGGAGGACTCAGACTCCCTGACTTCAAACGATACTACAAAGCTACAGTAATCAAGACAATATGGTACTGGCACAAAAACAGAAATATAGATCAATGGAACAGGATAGAAAGCCCAGAGATAAACCCATGCACATATGGTCACCTTATGTTTGATAAAGGAGGCAAGGATATACAATGGAGCAAAGACAGCCTCTTCAGTAAGTGGTGCTGGGAAAACTGGACAGCTACATGTAAAAGAATGTAATTAGAACACTCCTTAACACCATACACAAAAATAAACTGAAAATCGATTAAAGACCTAAATGTAAGCCCAGACACTATAAAACTCTTAGAGGAAAACATCGGCAGAACACTCTATGACATAAATCACAGCAAGATCCTTTTTGAGCCACCTCCTAGAGAAATGGAAATAAAAACAAAAATAAACAAAGGGGACCTAATGAAACTTAAAAGCTTTTGCACAGCAAAGGAAACTATAAACAAGACCAAAAGACAACCCTCAGAATGGGAGAAGATGTTTGCAAATGAATCAACAAAGGATTAATCTCCAAAATATACAAACAGCTCATGCAGCTCAATATTAAAAAAAACAAACAACCCAATCTAAAAATGGGCAGAAGACCTAAATAAACATTTCTCCAAAGAAGATATACAGATTGCCAACAAACACATGAAAGGATGCTCAACATCA
Source organism: Eschrichtius robustus (assembly GCF_028021215.1). Lineage (NCBI taxonomy): Eukaryota > Metazoa > Chordata > Mammalia > Artiodactyla > Eschrichtiidae > Eschrichtius > Eschrichtius robustus. The sequence continues at coordinate 47,877,514 of NC_090829.1, forward strand.
CTAATTATTAAAGAAATGCAAATCAAAACTACAATGAGGAATCACCTCACACCGGTCAGAATGGGCATCATAAGAAAATCTACAAACAATAAATGCTGGAGAGGGTGTGGAGAAAAGGGAACCCTCTTGCACTGTTGGTGGGAATGTAAATTGATACAACCACTATGGAGAACAGTATGGAGGTTCCTTAAAAAACTAAAATTAGAATTACCATATGACCCAGCAATCCCACTACTGGGCATATACCCAGAGAAAACCATAATTCAAAAAGACACATGCACCCCAATGTTCATTGCAGCACTATTTACAATAGCTAGGTCATGGAAGCAACCTAAATGTCCATGGACAGACGAATGGATAAAGAAGATGTGGTACATATATACAATGAAATATTACTCGCCCATTATAAGCAATGAAATTGGGTCATTTGTAGAGACATGGATGGACCTAGAGACTTTAGTGCAGAGTGAAGTAAGTCAGAAAGAGAAAAACAAATATCGTATATTAATGCATATATGTGGAATCTAGAAAAATGGTACAGATGAACCAGTTTGCAGGGCAGAAATAGAGACACAGATGTAGAGAACAAATGTATGGACACCAAGAGGGGAAAGCAGGGTGGGGGGTGGTGGTGGTGGTGGGATGAATTTGGAGATTGGGATTGACATGTATACACTGATATGTATAAAACAGATAACTAATAAAAACCTGCTGTATAAAAAATAAAAAATTAAAAACTATAACCAGGAGCCTAAGACTTGGACCAGCAGTGAGTCGGAGGCACTGAGGCAACACTGTTCAATTAAAAGGAGAACAAAAAAGGAAAATGCAGTAGCCTCAGGACAGTAGTTTTCCTCATTTCCATTCTGCAGAAACAAACACAAATCTCCTCTGGAGGAAAGCATTTTCAATTTCATTCCTCAGAATGCCTATAGTTTAGCAACAGCAAAAAATGAGGTAACAATAAAAGATAACCAAACATAGAAAGAATCAATAAGGAACAATTCACCATGAGGAAGAATCATCAGAATAGTAAATATCTAAGTTGGATCCCCAAGGACTCCAGGTATTAGAATTATTTGATAAGAAAATGCAGTAATTAATATGAAATTAAAGAGCTAAAAGTCAAAATCCCCCAAATGAGCAAACAACAAAAGAGCATACAAAATTAACAGGCAGTTAAAAAATGTTTTAGAAAAAAATTGTTAAATTTTAAAACTAAATGTATAGGTTATATAGAAAGTGGGCATATCCCATTATAAACACTCCCATAAAAGTCAAGAATATGATAAGATGTCACCTGAAACGTGGAGGAAAAACCTCAACAAGGAATGGGAAATTTGTGTACAATTTTTCTGAAAGGTATTTTAAAAAATGAATAAATGGATAAATACAGGGTGTGCTTCCTCAATATTTTAAAGATGTCACCTATCAAATTCAATGTAAATCCAATCCAAAAATTAATACTGTTTTTCATGAAACATGAATACTGATCCTAACATTTACTGAGAAGGATAAATGCCAGAGGATTGTTAAAATTAAAAAAACCCAAAAAACAAAAAAACCCCACAGAAGTAGGAATTTCTCTACCAGATATCAAAACATACAATAAAGCTATGCTGGTTAAAACGGTGGTGTATTTATGTAGGAAAAGGCAAATAGACTAATGGAAAGAATAAAGCATCCAGAAACAAATTCATGTATACCTGGAAATTCAAATGATAACAGTGGAACTTCAAACCAGTGAGGGAGATAAATTTTTCAAAAGAAATTATTCAAAAAGAATCTTGGATGTCCATTTGTAGGAAAAAAAAAAAATTTTACACAAAAATAAACTGCAAAGTTAAATGCAAAACAAAAATCGACAATAGAATAAGTATTAGCAGAAACTAAAGGAGAACACCTCTATAAATATGAATTGTGGAACATGTTCCTAAGCTAGATACAAAACCAGAGCCACAAAGAAAATCGTTTCTTAGACTCAACTTCATAAAAATTTAAAACTTTTGAATGATAAAAATCACATAAACAAAGTTAAAAGATGTATGCTTGAAAGAGACAAAATATTTGCATCATATATAATAAAGGATAATCAATATATTTTTCAAACTACTACTATTGATAGTATTCCCGAGTCCAGTTGATAAGATAAAGGGCTTGATCAGATAATGCACAAAAAACAAGAAATATAAATGGCTAAAAAATAATTGAAGAAGAAAGTCATCCTAATTTTTTGTCCATTAGATTCACAAAAGAATGAACACATTAGTGGTATCTATCACTGACAAGAATGTGGGGAAAGAAACACCTTTACACACCTCTGACGTGTATACCAATTGGAACAATATTCCTGCATGTAAACCATCCTTTAAGAATTGAATCCCTGTTGACCCAATAGCATCACTTCTAGAAATGTATCTCTAAGAACATATCACAAGAAATTACTTATGTGGTCTTAAAGATGTGTGTGTGCACGTGTGTGTAAATGTGTGTGTGTATGTGTGACAGTTGGTTAGAGACAGTATCTCTTATAATCAACAGGTGATTGAATAACTAAATTATGACAATCCATACTATGAGTTACTATGTAGCAGGTAAAAATTCAGGTCTATGTATACTCACATTGAAAGATCTCCAGGAGATATTGTTTAGGGAAAACAAGTTGCAGGAAAGTATGTCTCATGTGATGCCACTTACATAAAAATTAATAATAAATACTACTTTGTATTTGTATACACACATAGGATGGTATACAGTATATAATAATAAATTATAACAACACCACATATTATTATAATATAACATGTTATAGTATATAAGTATGTGATATACATATAAGACAATACACATCATGTTAATCATAGATATTTCTTGGGAGAGGGATTGATTTGAAGGGGGAGTGAAGAAAAGGGATATTCACTTCTTGTACTACATGCGTTCTCATTTGTAACTTTTACAGAAGAGCATTAGTCTGTTTACTTGCATAATTTAAACAAAATGAAAATGGCTTTGTCTCTTGATGGATAGAGGAAAGTTGAGGAGAGAGGGTATGCGGAAGGGAAAGGAAGACACACAGGTAAGAGCTAGTCACCAGCACAAGAGTCTTTGAATTTTCCTTCCCAACCTTGGGTGCACAATACAGAAACCAGACTCTGGGAAAAATCAAAACCTCAAACAAAAGATTAAGTTACAAACTGATCTGATTCTGGTGGCCAAATCAGGATTAGTAGCCCAGGAGAGAAGAGTTAGGAGCAATAGAAAAGCCTAATCAGATTCACTGGTTGAGATATTTCCCAGAGGCTTTGAAAATCCTTTTACTCCCATGGTGATTCCTCCTCTAAATGACCAAGTTACTGGCTCCCAGCAGGGCCTTGCCATCAGTGATTGCCATCTTATGAGACAATTTAGGAGTCCAAAGCAAAATGCAATTGGACTATTACTTACACCAAATGTTATAGGGATAAACTTATTGATTAATAATCACTGGAAAGCACAATAGAGCAGTTCTCCAAAGAAGAACTGAAGTAAGTCTCAGGAAATTATTTGGAACTAAATTACTTTGGTCTGAAAATCCTTTAATTTAGCAATTCATAGACCAAAATATGGTTCAATCAAAGGCTCTTTGAAATAAGAATGCTTTCTTTCATTTTTCCCTGTTCCCTAAATTAACCCTAGTCCTATAAAATATCCAAAAGAATTTTATGCAATAAAACAAAGGCTTAACCTGGTAGCTGAAAGCCTTGTGGTTTGTTGTGAAGACATACAGGCTAAGACTATTATGCATTTATCGAAGTGAAATGGATTTAGACTAATGTGAAAGACGGCATGACAAGCTTCATTACAATGTAATGGTATAAAAGTCAAAGCAAAAATAGCATGATAAAACTGACTTGAAAGAGGCCAGGTAGTCTTAACATTGATGATAGCTATACACAATTCTGACTCTAAGAACATTTTTTTCACTTGCTTTTAAAGTTATAAAACCTTTCAGGGAATTCTATAATGATAAAATATCTGTTATTTCTTTCATATTTAGCTTTGACAAAGATTTGTGCATTTAACGAAAATTTATTGAGGACCTACTATGTATATGGCACAACCCAAAAAGCGAGTTCCAAACCTCGTGAATCCTGTCGGTTAGTTGATAGTTACACTATTTTATATGCTTTATTCAACATGTATTTAATGTACATTAATATGTGCTAGATACTGGGAAACACAAAAATGAATTCAACAAATAATCTTTGTCTTTAAGCACTCAAAATACAGTGAAAGATAGAGTATACATATACAACCTTCAAGTATACATGTCAGGTTGTGTTAAATTCAATAATGAGGGACTTCCCTGGTGGTCCAGTGGTTAAGAATCCGTCTTGCAGTGCAGGGGATGCCGGTTCAATCCCTGGTCAGGGAACTAAGATTCCCACATGCCGCGGGGCAACTGAGCCCGTAGGCCACAACTACAGCATCAAAGAGCCCACGCACCACAAGGAAAGATCCTGCACGTGCAACTAAGATCTGAGGCAGCCAAAAAAAACCCCACAAATAAATAAATATTTAAAAAAATAAATTCAATAATGGGAGTTAGAACAAAGTGCTAAAAGATCTCAGAAAATAGAACAACTAAAGGCTAAGGCATCAGAAAAGTTTTCATTCTGAGTTTCTTTGGTATTTAAGATTCACAGTAATATGTATTCACTTCAAACTGTCAAAAAATAATCACTGGGGCTTCCCTGATGGTGCAGTGGTTAAGAATCTGCCTGCCAATGCAGGGGACATGGGTTCGAGCCCTGGTCCGGGAAGATCTCACATGCCACAGATCAACTAAGCCTGTGCGCCACAACTACTGAGCCTGTGCTCTAGAGTCTGTGAGCCACAACTACTGAGCCCGTGAGCCTAGAGCCCGTGCTCCACAAGAGAAGCAACCGCAGTGAGAAGCCCACTTGCCGCAACTAGAGAAAGCCCGCATGCAGCAACGAAGACCCAATGCAGCCAAAAAAAATCACTGAACAAACACTGCAAGGTGCCAAGCACTGTGACTGATACCAAGTGTACAAGCTGAAAGGACACTGACCCTACTTAGGAAAGCTAACTACAATTTCAGTACAAGAGAACACCTGCTCTAAGGAGGGACACACAGGTGCAATGGAAGTGCAGAGAAAGAAACACCTAGGTCTGTCTGAAAGACTCCAGAAAGTCTGAAACATCAAGGATAAATAGGCTTTTGCCAATTGAGCATGGAGGAGAGGGAACTGAAGGCAGAAAGAAGGGCACGTGGCAGAGCCATGAGGCAGCATGGTGGAAACAGGCAAAGTGTGATGCGGAGCATCAAATGAATGGAAGAGAAACGCAAGAAGCGAGGTGGGCCTGGTAGACTGGGGGAGGGCTTTATATAAAAGCTTAAGAATTTTAGAGCTGATATTCAGAATGAGGGTAAGAGGAGGTATTGAAGATTTTTTCTTAGACACCACTTAATTAGCAGGATGAAGGGCAGATTGGAATCAGACCCGTATGCAAGAAGGGAGACATGTTAGGAAACCTTGCAATGTTTTGGATGAGCTAACTCGAAAGATAATAATAATTCAAAAGAAGATGAGATTTTGAATTAGAGCAATGGCAGTTGAGAGGGAGAGGAGAGGCTGATAAATATATTTGATGGTAGAACCAACTAGAATTGGCAGTTGAGTGGTGAAGTTTCAGGTGAAGGGAGGAGATTTACAGTCTGATAGGTAATACGGTAAAATAAGCAAGTTTGGCGGGACTCATGCACAGGGTGAGGCTAAGGAGTTGAAGACGCATTTCTATTTTTTCTATGTAACTTTCACATATACAAGTATCACTTTAGAATAGAATTAAAAGTCAGAGTCACCAAAAAAGTCTCAGAGGCTGTCCCCAGTAAGCCTATTGCCCGTCCTTCTTCTCTTCACGGCCAGGTATCTTGAAATCTATCACACGTTAACTGGATCTATATCAGGCATTATGTAAAACAGAAGCTTTACAGAGGAACACATGATGAGATTATTAGAGATAAAGAAATTCTTCTGGGAGATAGGAGTAGCAAATAATGTGATCAGGATACAACAGGGACTACCTGGTTTTGGTACAATGTTTTTCCCACCATATTTAGAATGTGCACCAATATTATCAAACAGAATGGACTAATATACTTAACTGAAATGTTCTTAATGTACTTGATATTCTTCAGATTAACTCTGATTTCTAATTTACTGAGTCTCTTCAATGGAAAAGCAACAATAGTTCATTGGCTGTGCCTATTCCATATCTTAGCAAAGCAACATTTTCTCATTCCCATTTCTGTTTTGTATTTTTATTGGATTAGTGAGTACTTTGGAAACTCTCAAAATGTGGCCTATTGAGAACCCAAAAATAAGGATTACATCTATGAGTACATGGCTTAAAAAAATTTTTTTTTAATGAAATACCTTGTCCAGTTGCCCAGGACTATTCCTAAATTACCATCAGTATCATTTTTAAAATACAGATTTCCAAAAACATAGTAGTAAGTCACTATATTTTAAAAATCTACACCAGCTCTAAGAGGAATTTCGGACCAAAGATAGATTTGGGTAGGAACTGGGGAGGCAGAACTAAATAAATTAAATGCACACTGTTACTAACTTTATCTTTGGAGAAGATGAAGAGTTGTTTTCTTGCAGCAAAGAATTGGACAGCTATTACGCTGGCTGAGTGACCCCAAAGGACACCAACCGGCTTAGAGACAACATAGGGGTTCCAAAGGCAAACTTTATTGTTAAAGCCAGCAGTTGCTAATCAGAATTAGAAAGAAAAAGAATGTTTTTAACAACATGAATACTCTACTTTTTTTTGAAACGAGTATATCACATACTGTACCACCATAGGTTGATAAAAGCCTTCTGAGCACTAATGCACCCTTGTCTTGAAGGAAGGAAAATCTTATCATTGTCCAATAGCCCAGGCTAATAGGGCATGAATGCTATCACTGGAAATAGCTGAAATGCAGGGTGTAGGGGAGAAGGAGTCTGCATGGGGTGAAAAGGACAAGACAGTTCCATTAAGAGGCAACCAGTAGCCCAACCCGGAGGGCAGAAAATCCTTCTCCCAGTCCCAAAGTTCCCCGTCTACAGCCATCACAGCCTAGGAATGCAGACCACGTTAAAATTATCCCAGGCGTAAGAGAGAACTAAAACAATATTTAAAGTTTCCAAATTGATGAAAAAGTGTAAGGAAACCAATTATTTTCACTGTCATGTAAATAATCAAGTATTTGCAAGCAAATAAGCAGCAGAAATATATGTTTGACCCGCTCTATTGAGGCAATAGTTTTTTTGTTTTTTTTTTTTTTAACACAAATTGATTATATTCAGGGAGCACATCAAAAACTGGGAGCACAGTGCTTCTTCAGGTCTGGGGAAACTCAGCAGAGCACTCTTTGTCGTTCCCTTGTTTAGGGCCAACCGTGGAGCTGAACTTATTCACATTTACGGAATCACCATAAATGGCAGACCCCTATTTGGATTAATACCCAGTGTAAGGGTTATAGCAATAAGAGGAAGTGAACCCACTCTTGTTTCAAGTCTTTACCCCATAGTATGAAATTAGTAAGACAATTGATAAATTTTACCCTGAGTGTTACTGCATACAGTAAGTAATATGTAATACCAGCACTGTGCCAGGTACAAGGTAGCGATCAGTGTAAAGGGGCTGAAATAATCAATGAATCAATGCAATGGTTGATATTTGAGTCCTCCCAAACTCAATTCACTAACTCCTCCAGCTTTCTCTAATAAATCTACAATCCTCCTTGAAAGTCTGATGTTGGCATATTCCTGAGTTCAAAGTCGAGGTCCCTTTTTACCATGATTGTCAGCTGTGATTGTTGGGAATTTTAGAGACTCAGCTTAGCTGATATCAATACTCTTTATATAAATGATAATTTTTGAAAGAGGGTTAATATGATCCATTCTGTAGGCCATGTATGTTCATTCTCTGTGCTACCCTATTAATTTTCAAAATAATACCTCACTTTTTTATAATATTTGAACTAATATCATATATATCAAATTATCAGCTTTCAAAATATCTAAATGTTTTATTTAAATAGATAATGCCTGAAAACCTTTATCGCTTATTTCTTCAGCTAAAATTTACATCAAAAAAAGAACTCTCCTTTAGTATGCTAAAGGACAAATCTGAAAGTTTTCAAAAAGCATTGGAAGTTGTATTCTGAAAGGTGATTGAAAAACATTCTACATTTTGCATTTCTCTAGTAAGTGAGTGAGTGTGTGTGTGTGCGTGTGTGTGCACGCACATAAGAAACTGATGTATTTGGGTTGAGCATTTGGTGATGTTAGGAAGATGGCAGAAGGCAGACACTGCATTCTTTCTCCATGTCATTTTACATTCCCCACCAATTCTGATAAAAAGACTCATTAAAGCACTGGGGAACTTTCTCATATTGCCACCCCAATGTAGTTCATATACGCTGCACATCATAATGCATCATTATCAGACATAATAAAATGTGAGCTGCTCAAGTTGGTCTCTCTGGCAATAAAGCAACATGGTGAAGAGGCTACAAGCATGCAGATATGCATCCCAGACTACTGACTACTCACAGTTATCATGATTTATTTTACATACCAATTAAATTGAGACGAGAGTGGTAATCAAAAGCATGAATGCCCTGGGCAATGTTGAAGGATGTCATTTTAAGATGCTTTTATGATTTCTCTCTCCATGCCAGCACCACAGTGTTTGTATTGCTGGCTGTACTGGAAATAATAGCATCTAAGGACGCATTGTAAGTAACTGATTAGAAAAGAAAAGAAAACAACCTTTAGTCGATTTCTCAAAAGATACGGGCAAAATAGAATTGTTTTAAAAGATAAAATTAAAAATTAAACTCAGATTATGATGATGCAACCTGACACTTAGAAAACACCTCACTAACCCCTTCTCTCACCAAAGAACCTACGGCGAAAAGTTACACCGAAGTCTGCATTCAGACTTTTCCTCCACCCCAACGATAGCTTAAGATTTTTTTTAATTAGAACACATGACGGGAAACAATATTAATCACAGTAATCATGTGGGATCCTCGAGATATAAGCATCTGGCCAAAATGCCGGGTTCTTCCTCCTGGGCCTAAAGCAGGCAAACAGGAGCTCATCAGCCATCTGCTGCTCTCAAGGTCCGGCTCACGCCCAATCCACTGGTTTTTTTTATGTTTTGACTGGTCTAGAATGTTTCAGAGTGGGGTGTCCTGGACTTAATGCTCTGCCAAGAGTCACAAACACAGCTAGAAGCCCAGGTTGATTGGCTGTTCCCCTGTTCCTGATTATCTAGTACCAGACGGGCAGCAAAATCCCACTTCCCAAGCAACAAAAGTGACCCTGCTGCCTTTTGTCAGAACAACCTATGCATTCCTATCAGACTCGGGCTCCAAGAGACATAGCTGCTCTGTCACCAACTTCAAACCACTAAGCGCTCCATGGTTAGAGCGCAGTTCTCTTTTGCATTTTGCTAAGACAATGATTTGTGCCCCAAGGTGAAAGATTTCTGATTTGACCTCAAGCCCAAATTTCTGCCTCACATAAAGACGGATGTTGGAAATTTGTACAGCTTAAGAAAAGTTGCTTTAATAGAACGGCTCTTGAAAATGTTTCTGATCTGTTTATTATACAGAATCAAGAATAACACTCTTGGAATACAACTCTCAATGGATCACTAGCATTCCTGCACATCTTATGAAACTAATCCTTGACAGCACTTCGTTCCACACTATCTTGTTAAAGGTGTTTACATAGAAAACAGCCTTAGAATGTAAGATCGCTTCTCCCTTTGCAGCAAATGATAGACAAACTTACTACCAAGAATAACTCTGGAGCAAAAGATAGCACTCGCCTGCCCACTGTAGAAGATTCAGGTTCTCTAAACTCAGGGTTCCTCTCCTGTAACATGACCCACTGCGTGTGCAGGCATTCATCTGCAACTGTCTGCTTTGCCTCTGTGGGACTTCGGTGTCAAGGGGAACTGACACAAATATGCGGATACTCATGGGGCTTGCTGTGCTGGGAGTAATGAAGTCTTTTTTCTCTAACACAGGAGTCTTCTGTCCTCTGTCATTTTAAGATTATTTTAAAAATTCTTTCTCCAAGTGAGAACCACAGTGTTTGTATTGTTAGCTGTGCTGGAAATGGCAAGCTAACTTATTAGTAACTACCTTGGAAATAGTCTTACTATTTTGGTGAAAGAATTTAATTTGCTTTATATAGATATGTGTATATACATATGTGTATAAATATACACACATATATATGAATACATACATTTCTGAATTACTAAAGGCAAGGAAATTCTGAGAGGTAGAAGTATAGCTCAATACATTCTTTCCTTTGAGCTTATTCTATTAAGATGATTGCTTCTAAAAGCAACTGGGACTTATATGTTTTAACATGACCAATTTAAAACTAAGGAGATTGGGGCTATTCATGTGTCACATACAGATGTCCTCTCTCAAAACACAGCATCCAATCTTCAGATTTATTAGGCATCTACTATGTGCCCTGTGCTATGATACCTTTAATAAGAGAAGAAATAGACATAGCTTGGATGGTCCCAAGCTTGGAAAAAAAGATATGTAAATCAAACAATTACAGGAAACTTTAGTATACAATAAAGGGATAAATTGAGTAGTACAGAAATTATAATAGAAGTTCAAAGATGAAAGAAACCAGTGTGGGCTTCAGGGTTTGGAAGACATTTGGTGGGCCCTGACAAAAAGAGAGCATTTCAAGAGATAAGTGGTGACAAAACACATGCGTGGGAAACAAAAGGTAAACTCCAGAATCCAGAGCTCAAAGAAGACGAATCTACTCCTTTATTTTACAGGCTAAGAAATAGAGACCCGTGCACGTTCAAAGATTTGGCCAAAGTCAGCAACTGACTGCTGTCCAACTCAGAACTAGAGCCCAAGCATTCTGATTCTGAGTTTGGTAGTTTAATGTTATATAATGTGCAATATTAAAAATCCAGTCGGGATTGGACATTAGCGTGTGGCAGAGCCAGAGTACAAAGTCAGATCTGATCTCCTGACCACTGGAACAGGGCTTCTCATATTTTAATATGCACAACTGTCACCTACAGATCGGCGTTAAAACACAGATTCTCATTCAGAAAACCTAAGGTGCTGCATTGCTAACGATCCGCAGTTGTGTTTGCTGATGCTCTCTTAGGACCACACTTGGAGCAGCAAGACACTAGAATACGTTCCTTAGAGCACTGCCATCCTTCTATAGCCTAGAGAATTAAACCACAGTTCTTAAAATTTGGGATATCAAATGCCCCTTTGGGAATCTGATGAAAGATATAGACCTTCTCCACCAGAAAGATGTGTACACACACACAATTTTATATAAAATATCAGGATCTGGGGAACCTCCCCCCTTCTACTCATGAAGCCCAACCATGATAGATCTGAGGAACTCAGGTAATTAATTTCCAGCTACAAAGTAATTTGGGATTGCAAAACACTCCACCTGCTTTTTCAAGTGATTCTTAAAGTTTCTGTTACTAATGATGGATATGCTTTGTGTTAATCAATGCCGAGTAAGCAGCTCTTTGCAGGGGAGAGCCCTTTGCAGGAAGCAGCTCTCTGCAGGAGGCCCCTTTTGTCTTGTCACTTTAGCAAAGCTATATTGTAACTAACCTTTAAACTAGGCGCCCCCATGCTCTGCTCACCTCCTGCCCAAGCACACCTTTCAAATCTTTTGATCACACAATGCCTTGCCTAACCTGTTGATGCTTTCCTTACATCAAAGAAATAGAAATGAAGACTAAGTAATTAACAGATGACTAGATCTTTTCCCCAGCTTCCCTTCTGTAATCCCTCAAGCCAACTGTGTGAACAAGACAGCATTTAAAGAAAGATCACAAGCAGTCCACAAGTCTGCATGCAATGGGAGAAGGTGATGAATCTGACCCCCTGCCTCAATGATTAAATGAGTTTGCTCCCCCTTTTTCCCTTTAAAAACTTTCATGACCGAGCAGAATCTTCCGAGTTGGTTCTAGAACACAAGTCCGCCTTCTCCCCAGGTTGCAGGCCTCCTGAATAAAGCAACCTTTCTATTCCTACCAGCACTTGTCTCTCAAGTATTGACCCCCACACAACCAAATTAATTAATTAATTTTTAAAAATACCCACTTTGGGCTTCTCTTTTTAGTTTCTACTTCTTTAAAGTAAATGAGTTTAACCGATCTTTGATGCCAGGGTTCTACAAATCAATGCCAGAAAACAATTTCTAAGGAAAAAAGGAGGAGCTGCAATAATGCAAAGGAGACTTTCAGAAAGGAGAGCTCACAGAGCTCTAGGCAAACAGAATAATTCACTGAGCAGTGTATTGTGAAATGTCGTGAAACGCAAAAAGACTGCTAAGGGCCAAACTGGTCTATTTCTCCACTCTGCCCAGAATTCACCTGGATGGTACATTTCTTGCTCATCCCCCATCATGTAATCTCCCTCAATCTATGGATTACTTATAATAATTATTCGGGTAATTTTTTGAATCCCTCCCATTCATTACCAGGTATCATCATGCCAGATGCCCTCACCCTGTTGTCATCTTTAGTGGGCAGATATCCCAAATTTACTGATGAGGAAATAGTCCAAAAGCCATATCACCCAAAGGCATGTGGCTAATTGGAGGTGGAGATGAGATTGAGCCCAGTCCTGTCTGGCTGTGAGCTTTCCATTTTGTACTACTGCATCCTTATTTTTCATTAAGCCACACTGCTGTATGTATGCCAGGTTCTTTCTATTACCAACCACGTTTCTGTTCCCCAGACTCTCAATCCCAGACCAAACTCCCACTTCATCTTTAGTCTTTCCTGATCTCTTCACTTTTTTATTGTTACTTATCCCCCTAGGACATAGTATTCCTATGTCCTCTTGTTTTCCATCTTTTTCTCATCTACTCTTTCCTTCTTAAAAGAAAGAAAGAAAGAAAGAAAGAAAGAAAGAAAGAAAGAAAGAAAGAAAGAAAGAAAGAAAGAAAGAAAGAAAGAAAGAAAGAAAGATAAATGAAGGAAGGAAGGAGTAATCAGTTCTTATAAAACTGAGTTCTTTGAGCCTCACTGGGGAGCAATTAATTTTAGGAACATAAAGGTTGCTGATCACTTTTACACTAACACTGCTACTTTACTAGAAGTACCAACAGTATAAAATCTGACGACAAGTATCCTCGTCAGGAGCAACCTCAATGAAAATATTCCCTTTGTTTACAGAAAATGCTAAGAGTTATTATAACCTGACTTAATGAAGCAATATTATAATACATAAAGTATACAACACAGTACTATAATTATATCTTCAAGTCCATGGAAATTCCATAATATCATTACACTACAATCAAAATAAAGTATTTCTACCCAGAAAATTGCTTTGTCATGTGTTTCCACATTATATCCAAGTATCTTCTTTAGTTTTGAGGCTATAAAGAAAGACATATAAAGAAGTACATTCTGCCCCGGTATTTAAAGTATGGCTGTAAGATTTGAATCTGGAGGTTAGCAAGTGACATTCATGGGCCTGTAGTGTTACATACTAGAGGCTCAACAATTCACACTTTATTTCTAAACCAAGATATAACCTGTTTCTGATTAAATTGTAAAATGCCGGAGCTCCTGAAAATGCCTGACCAAAAGGTGAAAGTAAAGCCATTTCCTTAAAATCAGATTAACTGATATATAAAAATGTGTTCCTCCCTTCTTGAAGAGAGGAACGGAAATAATGGGTTATGATGAAAAAGTTTTTAAAATATCAAGCTAGGGAATGGGATGAACTGATAAAGTATATGAGTTGTTTTTAACATTCTCAGTGAGTTTGGGGATTGGTAAAGAAACATTTTAAAATTACTTTTCAATAATATTTGAGAGGAAAAAAGACAATTTGATCATGTCTGTCCATTACGATGCTAACTTTCAGCTCTTCCACTGTCTTGCCCCTTAGTCATAAAAAAGGCATTAAGGGAAGCTGTCATTGATCTCTGTCCTCATGTTGCTGTCAAAATAACCCTGTGTAGGGCTTCCCTGGTGGCGCAGTGGTTGAGAATCTGCCTGCCAATGCAGGGGACACGGGTTCGAGCCCTGGTCTGGGAGGATCCCGCATGCCGCGGAGCAACTAGGCCCGTGAGCCACAACTACTGAGCCTGCGCGTCTGGAGCCTGTGCTCCGCAACAAGAGAGGCCGCGACAGTGAAAGGCCCGCGCACCGCGATGAAGAGTGGCCCCCACTTGCCACAACTAGAGAAAGCCCTCGCACAGAAACGAAGGCCCAACACAGCCATAAATAAATAAATAAGGGTATTTAAAAAAAAAAAACAAAAGAAACCCTGTGGAATAGCAATTAGTTAATGTGAAAAAAGTGATTTGAAATGAAAAGTGATGCCCAAAAACTAAGTAAGTAATCTTATTAAGTACCCTTAGAGTAAGCTAGAATGAGGCCACTCTTATCATTTGCCAACAGATGAAAGCTATAGCAGGGTAGAAAATTGGGCCATTTCTAACTAGGAATTCTTATTATCATTTTTCAGGCTTTTACTTTATGAGTCACATGACTTAGGAAAACTCACTACCTTGAACTTTCTTTGATGCCCTCTTGTTTGAGGGAGTTTATTTTCAGTTGCATTTCTTATTTTGAAGTTGGAGTACCATTCTCTGAGACCACCACAGGGCTCTCTACATTCTGAGCAGCTGCCATTTCAAAGAGGAAAGATAAGAAAGAATAATTCTATCTATTCCATTTTTAAAAATCAAAATACATCTAACTCAGCACTGGTAGGTATATTAAAAATAATAATGCAGTTCATTTAATGAATTTTCAGAATACTGATTAGACCTATGTTCACAATACAATGGATCTTACCCTTCCACCACACTGTGGAACGAGCTGCAGGAAAAGATCTTTTACTTCAAACTGAGGCCAGTGGCTCACAGCTGATTTCAACTGCTCTAAACCCAGTGAGGGCACTGGCAGGAAGGGCAGCGTGTTCCAGCTGACTCAGTGGTGCACCATTTTTGTCTGGAGGACTGATTTAGATGCAGGGAAGTGGAAAAACACACCAGCAAGACACTAAATCTGGCTTCTCTTCCAAACTTAGTCCCATCAATTATGAAGGCTCCCAAAGCAAACGACCTGCTGTCTGGATTCTAAATTCCAGGGCACAGTTCCATTAATTAGCTCAGTAATTATTGACTTTATCAGTTCAAACTCGTAGCCGTGGTCAAACAAAGGGGGCGAAACACCCTTCAACATAATAAAAAGTCAATCATTTTTATTATTGGCAATTTAGTATTCACTCTTTCCGGAGCTGTACTTCCAGTCTCTGGTTTCCAAGGTTTCCAATGATATTGTCTATATGAAAAGGTAATTCTTTGGGACCAAAAAAAAAAAGAGAAACTTCTTTGAGGTTGAAGACATTTATGTCTTGCCACTACTGCCCAAAATCATTGTACTTACTTTTCAAGCATTTCAGAAGGTAATTATTTTTCCGTTAACATACACCACAGAACCACTCAGATGCAATGAAAACATTTTCTCATTCAAAGTTTTAAATAAGTATGAACCTTACCTTAAAGCAGTAAGCTAGGGGGTCTGGGCAAGATGGCGGAAGAGTAAGACGCGGAGATCACCTTCCTTCCCACAGATACAGTAGAAATACATCTACAGGTGGAACTCCTCCTACAGAACACCCACTGAACGCTGGCAGAAGACGTCAGACCTCCCAAAAGGCAAGAAACTCCCCACGTACCTGCGTAGGGCAAAAGAAAAAAGTAAAAACAGAGACAAAAGAATAGGGACGGAACCTGCACCAGTGGGAGGGAGCCGTGAAGGAGGAAAGGTTTCCACACACTAGGAAGCCCCTTCGCGGGCGGAGACTGCGGGTGGCAGAGGGGGAAAGCTTCGGAGCCACGGAGGAGAGCACAGCCACAGGGGTGCGGAGGGCAAAGCGGAGAGATTCCCGCACAGAGGCTCGGCGCCGACCAGCACTCACCAGCCCGAGAGGCTTGTCTGCTCCCCCGCCGGGGCGGGCGGGGCTGGGAGCTGAGGCTCGGGCTTCGGTCGGATCGCAGGGAGAGGACTGGGGTTGGCGGCGTGAACACAGCCTGAAGGGGTTAGCGCACCACAGCTAGCCGGGAGGGAGTCCGGGAAAAAGTCTGCAGCTGCCGAAGAGGCAGAGACTTTTTCTTACCTCTGTTTCCTGGTGCGCGAGGAGAGGGGATTCAGAGCGCCGCCTAAACGAGCTCGAGACCGGCGCGAGCCGCGGCCATCAGCTCGGACCCCAGAGACGGGCGTGAGACACTAAGGCTGCTGCTGCCGCCACCAAGAAGCCTGTGTGCAAGCACAGGTCACTCTCCACACCGCCCCTCCCGGGAGCCAGTGCAGCTCGCCACTGCCAGGCTCCCGTGATCCGGGGACAACTTCCCCGGGAGAACGCACGGCGCACCTCAGGCTGCTGCAATGTCACGCCGGCCTCTGCCGCCGCAGGCTCGCCCCACATCCGTACGCCGCCCTCCCCCCACCTGAGTGAGCCAGAGCCCCCGAAGCAGCTGCTCCTTTAACCCCGTCCTGTCTGAGCGAAGAACAGACGCCCTCAGGCGACCTACACGCAGAGGCGGGGCCAAATCCAAAGCTGAACCCCGGGAGCTGTGCGAACAAAGAAGAGAAAGGGAAATTTCTCCCAGCAGCCTCAGAAGCAGCGGATTAAAGCTCCACAAACAACTTGATGTACCTGCATCTGTGAAATACCTGAATAGACAACGAATCATCCCAAATTCAGGAGGTGGACTTTGGGAGCAGGATATATTAATTTTTCCCCTTTTCCCTTTTTTGTGAGTGTATATGTGAATGCTTCTGGGTGAGATTTTGTATGTATAGCTTTGCTTGCACCATTTGTCCTAGGGTTCGGTCCGTCCATTTTTTTTTTTTTTTTTTTTACTTAAAAAATTTTTTTCTTAATAAATGTTTTCTTAATAATTTTTTCCTTATTTTCTATTTTTAAAAATTAAAAAAAATTTTCTTAATAAGTTTTTTCATATTTTTTATTTTAAAAAATTTAAAAAATTTTTTTCTTAATAAAGTTTTTTCTTAATAATTTTTTTCTTATTTTTTATTATAAAAAATTAATAAATTTATTTTTAAAAATTAAAAAAAATTTTTTTCTTAATAAATTTTTTCTTAATAATTTTTTTCTTATTTTTTATTATAATAGCTTTATTTTATTTTATTTTATCCTCTTTCTTTCTTTCTATTTTTTCTCCCTTTTACTCTGAGCCGTGTGGATGAAAGGCTCTTGGTGCTCCAGCCAGGCATCAGGGCCGTTCCTCTGAGGTGGGAGAGCCAACTTCAGGACACTGGTCCACAGGAGACCTCCCAGCTCCACGTAATACCAAACGGCAAAAATCTCTCAGAGATCTCCATCTCAACATCAAGACCCAGCTTCACTCAACGACCAGCAAGCTACAGTGCTGGACACCCTATGCCAAACAACTAGCAAGACAGGAACACAGCCCCATCCATCAGCAGAGAGGCTGCCTAAAATCATAATAAGGCCACAGACACCCCAAAACACACCACCAGACGTGGACGTGCCCACCAGAAAGACAAGATCCAACCTCAACCACCAGAACACAGGCACTAGTCCCCTCCACCAGGAAGCCTACACAACCCACTGAACCAACCTTAGCCACTGGGGACAGATACCAAAAACAACAAAAACTACGAACCTGCAGCCTGTGAAAAGGAGACCCCAAACAGAGTAAGATAAGCAAAATGAGAAGACAGAAAAACACACAGCAGATGAAGGAGCAGGGTCAAAACACACCAGACCTAACAAATGAAGAGGAAATAGGTAGTCTACCTGAAAAAGAATTCAGAATAATGATAGTAAGGATGATCCAAAATCTTGGAAATAGAATAGACAAAATGCAAGAAACATTTAACAAGGATGTAGAAGAACAAAAGAGGAACCAAGCAATGATGAAAAACACAATAAATGAAATTAAAAATACTCTAGACGGGATCAATAGCAAAATAACTGAGGCAGAAGAATGGATAAGTGACCTGGAAGATAAAATGGTGGACATAACTACTGCAGAGCAGAATAAAGAAAAAAGAATGAAAAGAACTGAGGACAGTCTCAGAGACCTCTGGGACAACAATAACCACACCAACATCCGAATTATAGGGGTCCCAGAAGAAGAAGAGAAAAAGAAAGGGACTGAGAAAATATTTGAAGAGATTATAGTTGAAAACTTCCCTAATATGGGAAAGGAAATCGTTAATCGTCCTGGAAGCACAGAGAGTCCCATACAGGATAAATTCAAGGAGAAACACGCCAAGACACATATTAATCAAACTATCAAAAATTAAATATAAAGAAAACATATTAAAAGCAGCAAGGGAAAAACAACAAATAACACACAAGGGAATCCCCATAAGGTTAACAGCTGATCTTTCAGCAGAAACTCTGCAAGCCAGAAGGGAGTGGCAGGATATACTTAAAGTGATGAAGGAGAAAAACCTACAACCAAGATTACTCTACCCAGCAAGGATCTCATTCAGATTTGATGGAGAAATTAAAACCTGTACAGACAAGCAAAAGCTGAAAGAGTTCAGCGCCACCAAACCAGCTTTACAACAAATGCCAAAGGAACTTCTCTAGGCAGGAAACACAAGAGAAGGAAAAGACCTACAATAACAAACTCAAAAAAATTAAGAAAATGGTAATAGGAACATACATATCGATAATTATCTTAAATGTAAATGGATTAAATGCTCCAACCAAAAGACATAGACTGGCTGAATGGATACAAAACCAAGACCCGTATATATGCTGTCTACAAGAGACCCACTTCAGACCTAGGGACACATACAGACTGAAAGTGAGGGGATGGAAAAAGATATTCTATGCAAAAGGAAATCAAAAGAAAGCTGGAGTAGTAATTCTCAGTTCAGACAAAACAGACTTTAAAATAAAGACTATTACAAGAGACAAAGAAGGACACTACATAATGATCAAGGGATCGATCCAAGAAGATATAACAATTGTAGATATTTATGCACCCAACATAGGAGCACCTCAATACATAAGGCAAATACTAACAGCCATAAAAGGGGAAATCGACAGTAACACAATCATAGTAGGGGACTTTAACACCTCACTTTCACCAATGGACAGATCATCCAAAATGAAAATAAATAAGGAAACACAAGTTTTAAATGATACATTAAACAAGACGGACTTAATTGATATTTATAGGACATTCCACCCAAAAACAACAGAATACACATTTTTCTCAAGTGCTCATGGAACATTCTCCAGGATAGATCATATCATGGGTCACAAATCAAGCCTTGGTAAATTTAAGAAAATTGAAATCGTATCAAGTATCTTTTCTGACCACAACGCTATGAGACTAGATATCAATTACAGGAAAAGATCTGTAAAAAATACAAACACATGGAGACTACACAATACACTACTTAATAACGAAGTGATCACTGAAGAAATCAAAGGGGAAATCTAAAAATACCTAGAAACAAATGACAATGGAGACACGACGACCCAAAACCTATGGGATGTAGCAAACGTAGTTCTAAGAAGGAAGTTTATAGCAATACAAGCCTACATCAAGAAACAGGAAACATCTCGAGTAAACAACCTAACCTTGCACCTAAAGCAATTAGAGAAAGAAGAACAAAAAAACCCCAAAGCTAGCAGAAGGAAAGAAATCATAAAGATCAGATCAGAAATAAATGAAAAAGAAATGAAGGAGACAATAGCGAAGATCAATAAAACTAAAAGCTGGTTCTTTGAGAAGATAAACAAAATTGATAAACCATTAGCCAGACTCATCAAGAAAAAAAGGGAGAAGACTCAAATCAATAGAATTAGAAATGAAAAAGGAGAAGTAACCACTGACACTGCAGAAATACAAACGATCATGAGAGATTACTACAAGCAACTCTATGCCAATAAAATGGACAACCTGGAAAAAATGGACAAATTCTTAGAAATGCACAACCTGCCGAGACTGAACCAGGAAGAAATAGAAAATATGAAGAGACCAATCACAAGCACTGAAATTGAAACTGTGATTAAAAATCTTCCAACAAACAAAAGCCCAGGACCAGATGGCTTCACAGGCAAATTCTATCAAACATTTAGAGAAGAGCTAACACCTATCCTTGTCAAACTCTTCCAAAATATTGCAGAGGGAGGAACACTCCCAAACTCATTCTACGAGGCCACCACCACCCTGATACCAAAACCAGACAAAGATGTCACAAAGAAAGAAAACTACAGGCCAGTATCACTGATGAACATAGATGTAAAAATCCTCAACAAAATACTAGCAAACAGAATCCAACAGCACATTAAAAGGATCATACACCATGATCAAGTGGGGTTTATTCCAGGAATGCAAGGATTCTTCAATATACGCAAATCAATCAATGTGATACACCATATTAACAAATTGAAGGAGAAAAACCATATGATCATCTCAAACGATGCAGAGAAAGCTTTCGACAAAATTCAACACCCATTTATGATAAAAACCCTCCAGCAAGGAGGCACAGAGGGAACTTTCCTCAATATAATACAGGACATATATGACAAACCCGCAGCCAACATTGTCCTCAATGGTGAAAACCTAAAACCATTTCCACTAAGATCAGGAACAAGACAAGGTTGCCCACTCTCACCACTATTAGTCAACATAGTTTTGGACGCTTTAGCCACAGCAATCAGAGAAGAAAAAGAAATAAAAGGAATCCAAATCGGAAAAGAAGAAGTAAAGCTGTCACTGTTTGCAGATGACATGATACTATACATAGAGAATCCTAAAGATGGTACCAGAAAACTACTAGAGCTAATCAATGAATTTGGTAAAGTAGCAGGATACAAAATTTATGCACAGAAATCTCTTGCATTCCTATACACTAATGATGAAAAATCTGAAAGTGAAATTAAGAAAACACTCCCGTTTACCATTGCAACAAAAAGAATCAAATATCTAGGAATAAACCTACCTAAAGAGACAAAAGACCTGTATGCAGAAAGTTATAAGACACTGATGAAAGAAATTAAAGATGGTACAAATAGATGGAGAGATATACCATGTTCTTGGATTGGAAGAATCAACATTGTGAAAATGACTCTACTACCCAAAGCAATCTACAGATTCAATGCAATCCCTATCAAACTACCACTGGCATTTTTCACACAACTAGAACAAAAAATTTCACAGTTTGTATGGAAACACAAAAGACCCCGAATAGCCAAAGCAATCTTGAGAACGAAAAATGGAGCTGGAGGAATCAGGCTCCCTGACTTCAGACTATATTACAAAGCTACAGTAATCAAGACAGTTTGGTACTGGCACAAAAACAGAAACATAGATCAATGGAACAGGATAGAAACCCAGAGATAAACCCACGCACATATGGTCACCTTACCTTTGATAAAGGAGGCAAGCATATACAGTGGAGAAAAGACAGCCTCTTCAATAAGTGGTGCTGGGAAAACTGGACAGGTACATGTAAAAGTATGAAATTAGAACACTCCCTGACACCATACACAAAAATAAACTCAAAATGGATTAAAGACCTAAGTGTAAGGCCAGACACTATCAAACTCTTAGAGGAAAACATAGGCAGAACACTCTATGAGATAAATCACAACAAGATCCTTTTTGACCCAGCTCCTAGAGAAATGGAAATAAAAACACAAATAAACAAATGGGACCTAATGAAACTTAAAAGCTTTTGCACAGCAAAGGAAACCATAAAGAAGACCAAAAGACAACCCTCAGAATGGGAGAAAATATTTGCAAATGAAGCAACTGACAAAGGATTAATCTCCAAGATTTATAAGCAGCTCATGCAGCTCAATAACAAAAAAACTAACAACCCAATCCAAAAATGGGCAGAAGACCTAAATAGACATTTCTCCAAAGAAGATATACAGATTGCCAACAGACACATGAAAGAATGCTCAACATCATTTATCATTAGAGAAATGCAAATCAAAACTACAATGAGATATCATCTCACACTGGTCAGAATGGCCATCATCAAAAAATCTAGAAACAATAAATGCTGGAGAGGGTGTGGAGAAAAGGGAACACTCTTGCACTGTTGGTGGGAATGTAAATTGATACAGCCACTATGGAGAACAGTATGGAGGTTCCTTAAAAAACTAAAAATAGAACTACCATACAACCCAGCAATCCCACTACTGGGCATATACCCTGAGAAAACCATAATTCAAAAAGAGTCATGTACCAAAATGTTCATTGCAGCTCTATTTACAATAGCCAGGACATGGAAGCAACCTAAGTGTCCATCATCGGCTGAATGGATAAAGAAGACGTGGCACATATATACAATGGAATATTACTCGGCCATAAAAAGAAATGAAATGGAGGTATTTGTAGTGAGGTGGATGGAGTTAGAGTCTGTCATACAGAGTGAAGTAAGTCAGAAAGAGAAAAACAAATACAGTATGCTAACACATATATATGGAATCTAAGAAAAAAAAGAAAAAAAAAGGTCATGAAGAACCTAGTGGCAAGACAGGAATAAAGACACAGACCTACTAGAGAATGGACTTTAGGATATGGGGAGGGGGAGGGGTAAGATGTGACAGGGTGAGAGAGTGGCACGGACATAGATACACTACCAAATGTAAAATAGATAGCTAGTGGGAAGCAGCCGCATAGCACAGGGAGATCAGCTCGGTGCTTTGTGACCACCTAGAGGGGTGGGATAGGGAGGGTGGGAGGCAGGGAGATGCAAGAGGGAAGAGATATGGGAACGTATGTATATGTATAACTGATTCACTTTGTTATAAAGCAGAAACTAACACACCATTGTAAAGCAATTATACTTCAATAAAGATGTTTAAAAAAAAAAAAGCAGTAAGCTAATATTCGTATGTCTGAAACTGAGTTTTTCTTTTGACATTTCAATTTTACAGATATTTTATCATTAGCTTCAGTGAAACATTATCACCAAACTTGCCATGCATTAGTTTCTTTCCTCAATTGTACATTCCCTCCTCACACTGAGAAGGAAATCTGTACAAATATTTCTTGAGAAGGTCTAAGAATATCAATTCATGTTGCTGGGGTAAAAAGAGTATCACATGAACGCAGCCATTGTTTGCTTGCTCCTGACACAGTAAGGCTTGCAGACCAAGAGGCATAATCACTACTAAGCCCACCGTCCTGTACTTGAGTCCAGCCTGCCTTCTTCCTCTTCCTGCCTCCTCATTTCAGCCTTCTTCCATTCTCCTCATAGGGAAATAACTGACCTGCAAACAAACCAAAAACAAAAAAGTTGTATTTAAGCTTCGAGTCCCAGTGACTAAATCTGGGAAAAGGCAGTCATCTACTGCTTAGGACGGAAGCCAGTCCCCTTTCAGAGGTACCTGAGTTTCAAATCTAAAACTTGAAAGAAGACAAAGTCTTATATAGATACTTCACCTTTCCATATTCTCTACTTTCTCCTTTTTAAAATTTATTTATTTATTTTTATTTTTTGGCTGTGTTGGGTCTTCGTTTCGTGCGAGGGCTTTCTCTAGTTGCGGCAAGCGGGGGCCACTCTTCATCGCGGTGCGCGGGCCTCTCACTATCGCGGCCCCTCCCGTTGCGGGGCGCAGGCTGAGTAGTTGTGGCTCATGGGCCCAGTTGCTCCACGGCATGTGGGATCTTCCCAGACCAGGGCTCGAACCCGTGTCCCCTGCATTGGCAGGCAGATTCTCAACCACTGCGCCACTAGGGAAGCCCCGCCACCAGGGAAGCCCCTCTCCTTTTTGAGTTATCTTCTCTTCTACTGCATTTCTTCAACAGCCATTCATAGAGTATTACACTATACATTATTGGTAAATATATTTTTCTCACCCTGACCATTTTCTTTTTACCATAAATAACCCCCTTTAAAAAAAAAGAAGTCTACCAATATTTGCAAGATTTCTTTCGGTTTCTCTTTTCTTCTGAAATATTTTTAATAACATTTATTCAATGTCTTAGTCCAGGCTGCTGTAACAAATATAGAGAACTAGTGATTTAAACAACAAACATTTATCTCCCACAGTTCTGGAGGCTGGGAAGTCCAAGACCAGATGCTGACAGATTTGGTGCCTGGTCAGGGTCTACTTCCTAGTTCACAGATGCCTTACTTCTCACTGTGCCCTCATGTGGGGAAGAAGTGAGAGAGCTCTCTGGGGGTCTCTTCCTGTTCACAAGAGCTACACCTTCATGACTTAATCACCTCCCAAAGCCACCATTATAAGGGGGTAGGCGGTAGGCTTAGGACTTCAACGTATGAATTTGGGGGGGGAGGAGGATATAAAAGTCCAGTCCATACATTCTGCCCCTGCCCCTCTCCCCAAATTCATGTCCTTCTCGCATGTAAAATACATCTCAACAGTCCTGGAAGTCTTAACTCATTCCAACAACAACTCTAAAGTCTAAGTTCAAATCTCATCCAGATATCTAAATCAGACATGGGTAAAACTCAGGATACAATCCATCCTGAGGTAAATTGCTCTCCAAGCTGTGAACTTGTGAAACCAAACAAGCTACACGTTTCCAAAATAAAATGGTAGAACAGGCATGTGACAGGCATTCCCATTCCAAAAAGAAGAAAGAACAAAGAGGTGATAGGTCTCAAGTAAATATAAAACCTAACAGGGGGAAACTCCGTTAAACTTTATGGCTCAAAAATAGCCCATTGGTCTGATAATCTGCCTTCCAAATGTACTGGGATAGCAACGTCACCCCCAAAGGTACTGCCCACGCTGTGGCAACGGCCCCACCTATGCCGCGGCTCTCTGAAGTAGCCTCACTCGTGTCAGGGCTCCATTGGCTGCAGCCCACACCACAGGTCTCTGCAGGGCTCCCCCCAACCGAGGCACTAGGCTGGGGCACGCTAGCCCACCTGAACCACAGAGGCAGTCTCACTCACCCTTTGAAACCACTCTGCAATATCTCAGAAGAAAAGATCCAGGAGCTTGAAGACATAGAAATAGAATGCAACTCAACTAAAGCATAGTGATTTAAAAAAAGAACCAGCTGAATAAAAATGAAAAAGCCTCCATAACTAGTAGGGCAATATCAAGCATCTTACAGAAAAAAAAAAAGAGGGGGAGACAAAAAACTTCAGAAAAAATAGCAATAGAAAAATTTTCAAATTTAATGAAAATCCAAGAATCACAATGAATTCCAGTCAGCATAAACACACACACACACACACACACACACACACACACACCAAGAAAACTAAGGCACATCACAATCAGATTGCTTAAAATCAGTGAGAAAGGGAAAGTCGTATGAAACATTATACTACGTGTTATAAAGGACACTAAGGAGAATAAAGGTCATATTTCCTGCCCTAAAAATATTGTTTTAATTTTCAATTTATGTATAAATGTGATTTGTATGTGAGACATCCAAATTTGGGACATCTGGAATTGGAAGGGTTATGACAGACAGAACCAATATTCTGATGTGGGTACAGAAATTTGTAGGAACCCAGGAGCAAAACCAAAATTGAGAAGTTTGCAAATTACACAAGGAAGAGTCCACCTGAATTAGATGGTTGAAGAGACAAATATGAAGCTTGGCAAAGGGAAGGGAAGTATCAGAACAATACTGGTAAGAAAGATTCTTCTTTTGTGGCAGATCAGGAGTATCTCAGAATAAAGAATCCTAGAAGTAGTCAACATTGAGAAAGCGAGCTGGGGAGAGTCTGAGCATTGGGCCCAGGAGGGCATCTGTCAACTGCAAATAGAACATTCCCTACCTGGGAACAGAAGTCTTTGTGAGATATTCTAAAATGTCTCATCATTCCACATTTCAGACCTCAAGCCCTGAAGATTCCTGTTTGACAAGGTTGCTTGTTTCTCTCCTTGCTTTATCATTTCCATTTTCTCATGATCCCAACTAGCCAATCTGATTGCAGTTTCTTTCTTTGTCCTCCAATCTATGCTGGACAGAACTACTAAATAAAATTTTCCTAAATGCTGTCTACATCAGGTCTGCCCAAATTTCCTCAAAAACCTTCAATGCTTCACTGTTTCATTTTTTCTGTTAAATGTGAACTTGGCCTGGTGGCCAAGATCTTCCAACAGACATCCAACAGGCACTGTTATGTCCTTAATACTCCATCTCTGATCTATTCATGTCCATCTCACCCTCCATTATTGTGCCTACTTGCCTACCTTTATTTATGTTCACCATGCTCTCTTTTTTCCCCTCTACCCATCCATCCTTCAAATACCACCACTCACCCCTGAAGCTCTTCCTCATGTCTTTTCCTGCTTAAGAATTACAATAGGAGTCAAAATCTTGTTTATATGATTTAGTAGTTAATTTTCAGTACCATTGTACAATGTTCGAATACATGCTTTTATATTAGTCTTTAATTCTTACTTACCTATTAAGTTTTTTGAGTTAAGCCTATAATTTATCTTTCTTCCACTGCCTCCAATGCCTAAGACAGTTTTAAAGCACAGAAAATATAAATAATTGTCAACTGATTTAAATAAGCGGACTAAAGTAAATATATTTTTTCAGCTATTCTTCCAAAGACTATTCGCTTGATTATGAGTTTTAATTCAAAGAGCTAAGACATATATAATCTAAATTAGATAGCAAAGATCCCTAATTTTTTAATATATATAAAACTTTTCTGTAGCCAATTCCTAATTGCTGTGGTTTAGAGGCTAAACTCCAAAGGTGGATTCCTTAAGTCATAAACATGAATATCTACTGCTGATACTAAACTAAGTTCGCATATTCTTTTGTCAGTAGGTAAAAGAACTACAAATCAGAATGGTATGTTGGAAATATGATGAGCAGTGAATTCACATTGACCTAGAGAAAAATTCTTGTCCTGCAACTTAACAGACAAGAGCTCATCAGCAGATTACTTCACCAGTAGGGTTGGTTTTTGAGAGGTTTAAATGAAATTGTGACAGAGTCTAGAGTGAGAGCTTTTCATTCTCTCCCTGAGTGTGAAGAGAGTATTTAGACACTACTCATATTCAGACAAATGATCTCAATTTTAAAACCTTGTTACATTCCCAACCTTTTCAAAAACAGAATTCTATTAGCTTTTTCTCTGTATTTATTCATATTAATTTAAGGTCATGGCACTCAAACTAAACTTCAGGGAACTTACTACAAGCAGATTTCAAGAACTATAACTTTACTAGTGTGGTCTTTTTAGTCTTTAGTTTATGTATTAAAATATCATGCTTGTTTGGAAGCAGCTGTAATACCTCCCTCACTTTCAAGGACTCTCTTCACTTTCTAGTACTTTCTTGTTTCCACGTTATGAAAACATAACACATAATTTTGTGCCTGTCACACATAGTGGATGACCAAAAAATTTTATCTTTTGGTTTTCCCACAATTTATATCATGCCAGAATTACAGGATAGGTAGAAAGTACCAAAGAATGGTATGATTTATATTGAAGAAAAAAGTGCAGAACCTATAGTTCATCATGTGGGATATTATTATTGTAGGTCATGCATTAAGGAATTAGTTCCAAACACCTAAAACTCAAAAATGGCAAAACTACCATAAAAGCCAACTGTCGGGTCCATTTTGACTATCTCTTCTTCAAAGAACATTAGGAATATACCTACAATATAACAATGAGATTGACAGTTTCCATTCCAATCATTATTGGAATGTAGCATTATTTAATGTAGCAGTTAAGAAGTGAGAAAAATACCATAGTCCTTAGTGTCTGGACCAAAGGAGAGATCAGAGCAGAAACTGCACATTTGGATCTTGAACCATCAGATGCAAATTTTGTAAAAAATTAGGCATATTGTGAAACTAACAAACTCATTGTTGACCAGGTTTTAAGAAAGTCCTGGCCTTCCATAGATGCTGTTTTATAACATAATCCTATCACACAGAAAACTGCCACTCAAGTACTCTAGATCAGAGCAACTCAGTCATTATACCAAAAAAGAGAAAAAAGAAAAGAAACTGAGAAGAGTCCATTCTGAAGGCAGTCAAACTAATACACTTCCCATGAGAATATAAAGAAAGCAAGGGAGTGTTTTGAGGGTACTTGTTAAATTCTTTTATTAAGTAGACCCAAATGTGACTAAACAAAATTAGTTAGGATCAGAGTTGGGGTGAAGTTCAATGGATTCTGTGACAATTTTCTCCCCTGTCTTGAGATTTCTTGACTGCACAGTTCGCCTGAATTAATTGTATGAGGCATAAATTTTAGAAGGAAAAAAAAGAAAGAAGTAATTCCTGCTAGTGTGCAGGGGATAGCAGAGTCCAGGTCAAAACCTCCAGGGAATCCAGGATTAGTTTCTAGACTTGAACACTGTGTGTGAAACATTTTCATTAAGAAGGTAAATGTAGAAGTCTAAGGTGACACTTTCATTGTTGTTTAAATTCAGTACCTTGTCTGACCCAGTCTCCACAATGAAGTTTGTGCCCTAACGTATAGCAACATTTGTGATGTCCAGAGCACAGCTCTGCCCAGTTAATGGTCACGGTTGCTTCTTCATCTTCATATGCACCAGCAGGATGCTCAAAAAGGGAAATCAAGGCTGTTGTCAAAGCAATTACTTGAACCTTGAGAAAGACATTACAAGAAAAACAAACGTGGGTAGGGTAACTGTTGCAAGAAGATTCTATGTTCTTTACGATTAATAAGGAATAGGTATTGAATTAACAGGCATTTCTTTAATATTATTTCAAGGTTGCAGGCAGTTATATTGAAAGACATGACACTACAAGGTTGCTAATGCAATTACCAAGGGCATTTTATTTGTTTGCTTTTATGATCTATCTGTCATTAAAAACAGTAAAGATGGGGGCTTCCCAGGTGGCGCAGTGGTTGAGAATCTGCCTGCCAATGCAGGGGACACGGGTTCGAGCCCTGGTCTGGGAAGATCCCACATGCTGCGGAGCAACTGGGCCCGTGAGCCACAACTACTGAGCCTGCGCGTCTGGAGCCTGTGCTCCGCAAGAAGAGAGGCCGCGACAGTGAGAGTCCCTCGCACCGCGATGAAGAGTGGCCCCCACTCGCCGCAAATAGAGAAAGCCCTCGCACAGAAATGAAGACCCAACACAGCCAAAAATTAATTAATTAATTAATTAATTAAAAAAAAAAACATAACTATGAGTGGAAATTGTTCAAATTAGACTATTTCAGCATTCACAGGCATATTCTACTGTCGTTCAGTAAGAAGTCATTTTTCAGAGGTCGGGTGGAATTTGATGGGAAGACAGAAATCATTGTATGCAGTGTCTGGGGTTCAGTGGTGCTCTCTCTAATGCACCTATTCCTTTGTCACATGAGACAGGAAATAAGCATTTCCCAGGAGCTTGCTACTGAGAAGCCTGAAATCTTATAAATGAAAATGTGAACAATCAATTTGAAAGAATTATTAGAGATAACTTTAGACATTTAATATTAAATGTTTATTAATATTGGGGTCTAATAGATTAAGCATCCTATGGTGAAAAAGTTAGCAAATACTTTTTTCTAAATAAGGAAAATGAGACTATACACAGGCAAGAAAACCACAGGGAAGATTGGTTTTCGTATGTAAGGAGAGGAATTATGACCTAATCCATCTTTTTCATGTCCAAGGTGTGTGGCCTTGTAATCTATAAAGTAGTTCAATTAGGGGGTCACATTCATTGTACTCTGTTTCTATTTTGAGCTAAGGTTTGATGATTAAATCCATAGTGTTCAACCTTATCCTTCCCTCACTTACCTTTCCGGTTATGTCCCCAAGAGAAAGAACTGACTCATTGGCATCAAAAGGGTCATCCCAATAATCCATGCAAATCGGTGTTCCTTTCAGGCCTTGGAGTTTACATTGACAAGGAAGTTCTTCTTTGGACAGCAGATCATAGAAACAAATCTCTTTTCTTGTAAAAGCCACCGCTATCTAAAGTAGCAAAGTAGAAAATCAGAAAATATTTCTGATGGATTTAGTGAAAACAATATGAAAAGCAGACATGCAAATCTTAGCACCAAATCAGACATTTTCACCTGAGGGTCCTTAAGGTATTACAGAAGTATAGCATGGTGGCACAAATGTGCTTCATTCTAACCAAGTATTCTAGGCAAGATAAAAACTTTCCCATTTGAACACACTTTCTTCCCTATCCCTACTTCACAGACCCCCAACTTCTTCCACCCATGGGAGACTAGGCAACTAATCACAGGAAAGACAAAGACATAGAGGGCTACAGCATCACACAACCATACAGAAACTTTACAAACCATGTTTTATGAGGCAAGCAGAGGCTTTCACAGAAATAAATTGATAAAAATTCTGTAAGTAGCCTTCCTAAGTCAAATAAAATCCTAAAAACCATTTAAGAAAGGGTAAATACATTTGTAAATAAAATTGACAAAATTTTAGCTAGACTAAACCCCCCCAAAAAGAGAGAAGATACACATTACTAAATTCAGAAATAAAAGAGTAGATGTTACCATCAACCTTACAGAAATTAAGAAAATGATTATAAGAGAATACCATGACCAACTGTAAGCCAACAAATTAGATAACTGAAATGAAATGTACAAATGCCTAGAAACACAAAATTACCTAAACTAACTCAAGAAGAAATAGAAAATCTCAGCAGACATATAATAAATAGAAAGATTGAATTCGTAATCAAAAAATTTTCCCACAAAGAAAATCCCAGGCCTGGATGGCTTTTCATTAATAAGTTCTATCAAACATTTAAAGAATTAACCCCAATCTTTCTCAAACTCTTCCAAAAACTAGAAATGGAGGGAACACTTTCCAAATCATTTCATGAGGCCAGTATTTCCTAATACCAAAACCACACGAAGACATCACAAGAAAAGAAAACTGCAGACCAATATTCCTAATGAATATAGATGTAAAAATCTTCAGCTAAATACTATCAAAGAGAGTCCAGCAACATATAAAAAAGATTACACACCATGACCAAGTAATATTTATACCAGTGTAGGGAAACAAAATTTGCCACCTCAAAATGTGTCTCTTTGGCATGAGGATTAATTTAGGTTGATTATTTTTAAGAAATAGAAGACTCAGGAAGTTTTTCTTTTTACCTCCCCCCTAGCTGCCTGAAGAATTTGGATAAAGGGCTTGTTCCTAGAATAGAGCTATCACCAGAGATAACTGCAAAGACCATGGGCTAGATGTGATGGCAGAAACTCAGGGTCTAGAGTCCACTCTGAGTCCCAGCATCTCTGTATGGCCCAGCAAATATTTGTAGACCAAATATTTGCTTTTCCATCCTCATGTAAATTGCCTTCATCCCCTTTGAAATCCCAAACCACCATCCCAACACCTTCTTTTGTCTTTGCTAAAGATGATATTTAAGGTGAGGACTTTGGACACTTTGGTGAGTTACTCAGTTTTCCTGGGTCCCTTCCATATATACATGTTATTAGACTTTTGTTTGATTTCCCCTGTTAACCTGTCTCATTTCAACTTAATTATTGGACCAACCTAGAAGGGTAGAGGAAAATTTCTTCCTCCCAACACCAGGAATACCAGGTTAGTTTAACACATACAGATATCAACTAATGTAAGACACCATATTAATAGAATAAAGGAAAAAGGTGGTATGATCGTCTTAATAAATACAAAAAAGCATTTAACAAAACCCAATGCATTTTCATGATAAGAATATTCAACAAATTAGGAATAGAAAGAAACTTGATAAAGAGCATGTACAAAACAAAACAAAACAAAAACACAACCTACAGCTGATATCATACTTAATGGTGAAAAATTGATTGTACTCTCCCTAAGATCAGAAATAAGACGAGGCTGTTCACTCTCACCACTTCTATTCAACACTGTGCTGGAGTTTCTAGCCAGGGAAATTAGGCAAGAAAAGTAAATAAAAGGCATCCAGATTGGAAAGGAAGAAGTTAAACTAACTCTATTCGTAGATGACACGATCTTATATACAGAAAATCTTAGGGAATCAACAACAACAACAAAACCAATTGGAACCAATAAGTGAGTTCAGCAAAGTTGTAGAATATAAGATTACTTTTAAAAAACTATTTATATTCACTAGCAATGAACAATCTTGAAAATGAAATATCAAAGGCAGTGTAAGAGAAAGAAAAGACAAAGCACAACCTGGGATACAATATTTGTAAATTATCCATCATATAATTGCATATAACCAGAATATATAAAGAACTCTCAAAACTCAATAATAACAAAATTAACTCAATAAAAAATGGGCAAAGGATTTGAACAGACACTTCACCTAAGAGGATAAATAGTTAGCAAATCAGCACATGGAAATATACTCAACACTATTAGTCATTAGGTGATTCACACTATCAAACAAACAATTAACAAACTATTAAAAAAATCATAAGACAGAAATATGTACATGACTGGATATTTGATGATATTAAGGAATTATTGCTATTGATATTAAATGTAATATGGTATTATGGTTATGCTAAAAAGAGAGACTTTTTTAGAAATACTGAAACATTTACAGATTAGATGATTGGATATTTTGGATTTCAACAGAGGGGAGATGTAGATGAAACAAGACTGGCTGTGAATTGTAAATGGCTAAGGGTGGATATTGGTTCTTAATGGGATTATCTCTGCTTGTGTGTACGCTTAAATTTTTTCATAGTAAAATTTACCATCTGCTTAATGTAAAATACTAAGAATATGGATTCTTTAAGCTGCATTCTTCCCTCACAAATTGATTTTCTTTTCAGTATGTTACCTTTCTCATAGGTCTAGTTATATGAGGGTATTTGGACTAAATGGGCCCTACCCATCAAAATTAAGAAACTGACTAGTACAGTGGTCAACATCAGATAAGCAGTTCCCTGAAATTGCACTGAGCTGTGCTATGCACTGAGCTGTGCTATGCGCTGATATAGTCTCTCAGCTCTGCATACAGATCCAAGACTCTGCTAAAAACTACAGAGTCATAAAGGTCTTATCAGCTAGTAATACAGCATGGCCTCACTGGGGACAGAGACAAGAATCTGAGTCACTACCAGCCTTGTCGTTTAAAGGCACACAACAGAACAGTCTGTGAATTGGAGTAACTCACTTGGCTTTACCTGCATTCCCTCCAGGTGAGATGAGAGGTACAAAAGAGTAGCGCAGCTCTCTGTCACTGCTAGTGTCATACTTGCTATTGATCAGGAGCCCTGTCCTATCATTTCCCCCCTTTTACAAGCAATAAATTTATTAATAAAGACTCTGTACCTTGTTTACATTTTCCAGAGAAGCCATACTTGTCAGCCACAGGTGTTTAAGATTGTTGGCATCTGAAGTGACGGGAAGCACTTCTTGCAGCTTTAAATTCTCTCCCCAGATTCCTACTAAACCTTCCTTCCTGATGATCAGATAACGACTTGAACTTTTTAAGAAAATTACTTTTTGAATGGTGTCCTCGTGTTTCACTGGGAGGAATTCAAGGTCTTTCCACTGGGGAACCACCATTGCCTTTGCTTGTTCATCTTTCTCATAAAGTGTTAACAGCATAAATGAAGTCAGCTTGTCCCAATTAATACAGCCATCTTGGGCCACATCCACTTTATCAAAGAGCTCTCCATATTCTTCCTTTGTGCCCCAACCAACAATCTCTGTCATCCGCTGCACAAACTCTTCTCTGGACATACAAATGGTTTGACTTGGCTCTGAGGGCTAGAAACAGGAAAAAAAACAAGACATCAGTGAAAACGTCCTAAATACCAGAGCACTGTGCTACCCCCAAAGGTGGATCTAATCAGCAATTCTTCCAAGATGCAAAGAAAAACATCTACTTTATAATGGTGCTATACTTAAATGAATTGGGGCTGCAGAGCAAATAACTGACAGACCTACAAGCTGACATCTTCAATCACAGATGTCCTTATAACTGGCAGAGGGAGATAGGAGAGTCAGAGATTTGATATGATGATGCGTGCAGAGGTCAGAGTGATGCAGGGCTATGAACCAAGGACTGCAGGTGACCTCTAGAAGCTGGACAAGGTAAGGAAAGAGATCATCCCCTAGAGCCTCCAGAAGGAAGACAATCTTGACAACACATTGATTTTAGCCCTGTAAAACCCATTTTGGAATTCTGAGCTGTAGAACTGTAAAATGATACATTTGTGAGGTTTATGCTACTAAGTTTGTGGTAATTTGTTACAGCATCAATAGGAAACAAATACAGTGGTTTAGAGAAAATGGGTGAATCCCTGAAGAGAGTTTAGCATAGCCAGTAAAATGATATCACAGTGACACTTTAATCCAAGGGCAAGAAGTCACCTCTATGAACACACCATTACAAAGACAGTGAAACCTTGTAAGTTGATTTTCGTTATTCGTGGTAGTTATGCTCTATAAAGCCTTTGCAAACACTGAATTAGCAGATACTGAACCATGGCTTTTATGGGAAATACAACATTAGGTTTCTGTGAGCCTCTGGTCACAATATTTTCATTGTCAATTCATAATTTTGTTTTATGTCTGTTTCCACTGAAAGACATTTTAATATATATTGTTAATTCATTAACAGTGAATTCATGGCCAACATTACTATAAGTCAAGACTGAGTGAAGCTTATCTAACACAGGTATTTTCTCCATAAGGCACAGCACAGCCTTCTTGCACTTAGACAGAACTTTACACTACACTTGGGGAGCCATTTTAAACAGTGAAATCACCGAAAAAAGCACAAAATGCAAAAACTTGGCACCAAGTGGACCACAAATAGGACACTTGTTTACAGTACGAGAGCTGGAATAAGAAGGCAGCGTGTCACTGAGTTTGACCTCAGCATTGAACCGGCACACTGGAAGACTGCAACTTTCTGCCACTCTGTACATGTCTGTGAATGACCATGAAGGTGCCTTGAGTATTGACTTGGGGGTTACAAATAAATTTTAGCAAGTAGGCAAATTCACAAATACAGAATCCGTGAATAATGAGAAGCATCTGTATTTCAAATAAGTATATAGCTTAATATTGATAGGCTGTTTAGCTTAGTGAGCTTCATGATGAGAGGATCTATTTTTCTACTACCTCAGAGCCAAAGAGTCAGAATTGACAGTAAGCACAGGGAGGCAGCATATTGTAGAGCAGGTCAAACAACTGTAGGTTTAATCCTGGTTCCACCAGAGACTGTGGGAAATACTGGCAAGTTACTTCACTGTTGAGGCTTAATTCTCCCATCTGTAAAGTGGATATAGCAAAATATCAATCTCAAGAAAATGATTATGAAGGTTAAATGACATATCAGAAAATGCAGAAAAAGCATTTGACAAAATTCAACACCCATTCATGATAAAAACTCTCAGTAAACTAAGAATAGAAGGAGACTTCCTCAACTTGGTAAAGAATATCTGCCAAAAACATACAGGTAACATCATACTTAATGGTGAAACTTGTAGCATTCCCACTAAGGATCAGGTACAAGGCAAGCATGTCTTCCTCTCACCATCGCTTTTCAACATCATATTGGAAGCTCTACTTAATGCAATAAGACAAAAAAGGAAGTAAAATTATAATGATTGGGAAGAAAAATAAAACTGTCTTTGTTCACAGATGACATGATCATCTATGTAGAAAATCTGAAAGAATCAACAAAAAAAGCTCCTGGAACTAAGAAGCGATGATAACAAGATTGCAGGATACAAGATTAATATACAAAAGTCAGTAGCTTTCCTATACACCAGCAATGAACAAGAAGAATTTGATATTAAAACCATAATACCATTTTACATTAGCACCCTCAAAAATGAAATACATATAAATCTAACAAAGTATGTATGAGATCTATATGAGGAAAACTACAAAATTCCTATCAGCAAAGTCAATAACTAAATTATTGGAGAGATATTCCACGTTCATAGAGAGGAAGACTCAGTATTGTCAAGATCTCAGTTCTTCCCAAGATAATCTATAGATTCCATGCAATTCCAATAAAGGTCTCAGCAAGTTATTTTGTGGATATTGAAAAACTGACTCCAAATTTACATGGCGAGGCCAAAGACTGAGATGAGCTAACACAATGTGAAGGACAAGAACAAAGTTGGAAGCCTGACTCTACCCAACTTTAAGATTTATTATAAAACTGCAGTAACCCAGACAGTGTGGTATTGGCATAAGAATATAGAACCAGATCAATGAAACAGAATAAAGAGCCCAGAAATAGACCCATATAAACACAGTCAACTGATCTTTGACAAAGGACCAAAAGCAATACAATGGAGAAAAGATAAAACCTTCAACAAATGGTGCTGGAATAACTGGACATCCACGAAGCAAAAAAAATGAATCTAGACACAGACCTTATACCATTCACAAAGATTAACTCAAAATGGATCACAGACCTAAACGTAAAACACAAAACTACAAAACTCCTAGAAGATAACATAGAAACAAACCTAAATGACCTAGAGTTTGGTCATTTAGGTTTGTTTTTAGATGCAACACCAAAGGCACAATCCATGAAAGAAAGAATTCATAATCTGGATTTCATTAAAATTTAAAACCTTCTCATGAAAAACAACTTCAAGAGAATTAGCAGACAAGCCATAGACAGGGAAGTATTTTCAAAAGATACATCTGATAAATAATTCATCCAACATATACAAAGAATTCTTAAAGTTCAACAATAAGAAAACAAATAATCCAATTAAAAATGGGCCAAGGACCTTAATAAATACCTCACCAAAGAACATATACAGATGGCAAATAAGCATATGAAAGGATGTTCCATATCATATGTCATCAGGGAAATGCAAATTAAAACAACAGGGATATATCACTACATACCTGTTAGAATGGCCAAAATCTGGAACACTAACCACAGTAAATGCTGACACAGATGTAAAGTAACAGGAACTCTCATACGTTGCTGGTGGCAACATAAAATCATAGAGCCACTTTGGAAGAGAAGTTAGCAGTTTCTTACAAAATTAAACATACTCTTACCATATGTAGATCCAGCAATCACACTCCTTAGGATTTACTCAAAGGATTTGAAAACTAATATCCACACGAAAGCCTGCACATTGATCTTTATAGCAGCTTTATTCATAATTGCCAATACTTGGAAGCAACCAAGATGTACTTCATAGGTGAATGGATAAATAAACTATAGTACATCCACAGAATAGAATAGTATTCAGTGCTAAAAAGAAATGAGCTCTCAAGCCATGAAAAGACATGGAGAAAACTTAAATGCATGTTACTAACTGAAAGAAGCCAATCTGAAAAGGTTACACGCTGTATGATTCCAACTACATGACATTCTGGAAAAGGCAAATTATGGAGACAGTAAAAAGATCAGTGGTTGTCAGGGATTAGAGAAGTAGAGGACGATGAATAGGCAAAGCACAGAGAATTTTCAGGGCAGTGAAACTACCCTGTATGGAACCACATTAACGCATACATGTCGTGATACATTCGTCCAAACCCATAGAACGTACAACACCAAGAGTGAACCTTAATGCAAACTGTGGACTTTGGGTGAGTATGATGTGTCAAAGTAGATTTATGAGTTGTAACAAGTGTACTACTCTGGTGGCGATGCGGAT
This sequence comes from Eschrichtius robustus, assembly GCF_028021215.1. Taxonomy (NCBI): domain Eukaryota; kingdom Metazoa; phylum Chordata; class Mammalia; order Artiodactyla; family Eschrichtiidae; genus Eschrichtius; species Eschrichtius robustus. The sequence continues at coordinate 47,915,167 of NC_090829.1, forward strand.
AATGGGGGAGGGTATGCATGTTTCAGGGTAAGGGGTATATGTGTAATCTCTGTACATTCCCCTTAACTTTGTTGTGAACCTAAAACTGCTCTAAAAATATAAAGTCTTAATAAAAAAGGTTAACTGAGATACCACGTGTGTGAGAACTAAGTAATCAAGTGTTTAATAGAAGTTAGTCTAAGCTTTTAATTAATTAAATTAATTTTCTGAGAAATAATTGGTATCTAGCCATTTGAACTACTCAGAAGTCCATCATTCTTATCTTTGTTAAATTATTTTTAGACTAAAAAGTTTAGATGAGGGAAATTTTTCAGTGACCCAGACTTGAAGAGTACGGAAAGAAACCTGATCTTAAAATCACTCCATTTGAGCCCAAACTGCAAACTGTTTCTGAAAGCTAAGTTAAGTCGATCTTGTATTTTAAACTATTATGTAATGACATCAATCAGCCTCTCAAATCTATATCATTATGCCTTTAACAAAATCACTTTAAAGCCAAACCTTAAAGTATTTTCTTCCTATAAGTTTGTAATTTATTTTTATTTCTACGAACAAGAAACTGTTCTGACTGACAAATACCAAGACAATTTCTTCTTTACATTCTAGAATATGGAATGGCAAATAGACCATAAACAAAGAAGAAAATAAATTTTCTTCCCCGAAGTAACATATACAGTCAACTTTATAATGTTCTGCACATTGATAATGCCAATATGCACCGGGGGAAAATTTGAGAAATACTTCCAATTTATGAAATGTGACAGAGAATCACAATTGTATGACATACTTGGCAATTCTATTACTAATTGTTCACTCACTAGCTTTTTTTGCTTTTAGTTTTAAAATAAAACCATGGTTTTACCATGAAAATCCTTCATTCTAAATAAATATGCACCAGGGAAGTCCCACATTAAACAATTTTATTGAAGCAATATTTATTATTGTTGAAGACACATCCACATCAAGTTAAATTCACAAGCATATATTTATTCTGGCTAGGGAAATATTAAGAATTTATGAAATTGGATTTCATTATAAAACATAGAGCATAAAATAATTCTCAGTCCCTTCAACTGAAAATTTAATTAGTATGGCTTTAACAAAACCTTCTTCCCATAGACAATTTGTTCTAAATTGAATGTAGGCCTTCCAAATAAAAACTACCTCATAATGTTTTAAAGTATACCCTTTCACTCCCATTAGTTGTGATTCTCTGTCTCTTTGAGTAATAATTAGTACTCCTGCATCTATTAGAACTCCTTTTCTAATAAAATTGAAGAGTGAATGATCCATTAGAAAACATATTCTCATTCAGCTCTTTCTAAGATGATGTTAACAAATTAATGTTTCTATGTCTATGTAACTATGAGTAAGAAAATAACCAGCTATGGCCTCTCATTGTTCTTGCAAGGAAGCTAATATACTCAGAATGTCTGGCTGATTATCTCAGCAAGCACGACTTTAGACCTTTAGAAAATCTTCCTGTCTTCCTGAATCCCTTTCAAAGAATATTCTAAAAAAATCATCTCCTTTTGCCTAGAAAGCATTTTCTGCAGCTACAGTCAGTTCTTGTGAGCTGTCTTTAAGAAAGAAAAAAAAAAAGCATGAACTCTGTTACATTCTCTTCAGCTTTTGAGCTTTGTTAAGATTTGGATTTCACTGTAACTTATATAAAAACTGAGCCCTAAGCCTAAGCACAAAATTCTGAAAATATACCCTTTTTAAGAAACTTGACAGCCCTTTTTTTCACCAAGAAGAGACCACGTACTTTCAATTAGCAATATATGAGTGTGCCAACACATTTAAAAATTATTTATTTTTTGCATAAAATAACCCTTGTTTACTATAGAAAAGACAAAATATAGATAAGCCAAAAATTAAAATCCTCCGTAATGCCATCAGCCTACCAGACTTGTTCCTAGGCAGAAACAGAAATAGCTGTGCCTTATTTACCAAATGGTGTCATGATTTACATACCTTTGTGTGCTGCTTTTTCCATTTTACATCATACCATGAAGCTATGCCTTGTATAATATATACTGGTCTTTAACATCATTTTAATGGCCACACAATATTATATGGAAAGGCATAAAATTTATAACCCCTGTTAATAAAAACTTCAATTGTTCCCAGTGCTTTCCCGTTTCATATAAACAACCCTGCAACAAACATTCCTGCACATACATCTTTGCTTGTTTGTCCAATTATTTCCTGAGGGAAATTCCCTAGAAGCAGAATTGCTGAGTCAAAGAATTTGCACAAGTTTTTGATATATTTTGCCAAATCTTCCTCCAGAAGACTCAACAAATTTACATTTCCATTAACAAAGTATGAGACTGCCTATACCTCACCAAGCTGGGGTATTCTCATTCTTCTTAAGGGTCACCAACTGGTTTCTAAAAAATAGTTCTAGTAAAGCTGAACATTGACATGCTTGCTGGCAAAACAGATCAAACATTCCCAAAGCAGACACAAATCTTTCCAAATCTGCTGACTCTTAGAAATGTTGTTTATCTTTGTTTTTTCCTTAACTTTTTCCTATAGCAATATTTTATAATGAAATGAGGGAAAAAAATTTTTCTTTTTTTTCCTACTCTGTCAACAGGGAGTTTCCCAAGACAAGAATACAAGTCCTACTTTAAACCTACAAAGAGAGTACAATCTAGTTTAGTCAGAAATCTGGGTATTTTCTCCTTTGTCAAAGCTGATAGTGGGTTAACATGTCACTGACCCAAGTTTCACTGCCTTTATCCATTGTTGAGTATTTACTTTCAGATTCTGAAAATTAATGTCAAATGGCAAGTTGTAAACCACTTAGAGAAGTATTTCCATCCATCGATCTATTTATTAATAAATATATATTGAACATGTACATCATACAAGGTATCATGAGGTAGATTTATTTATTCATTCATTCAACAAACACTTATTAAGTGCCTTCTCCATGCCAAACACTATTCTAAGCCCTCAGCACCGGCTCTGAACAAGGTAGTTGAAGTCTATGCTCTTCGAGTACTTACATTGCAGTGGGGAGCCCAGGTATGCTGATCACATTGAATGACACATGGCTCTAGGTTACCAAAAGTAAAAAAAATCACAAGAATCACACTAATTATTGCTTTTCCTAATTTCAAACTGAATTTAGGACTTAAACGTGTCAAAAACATTCCATGAACTGAAATCTTGTGTGGACCAGAAATCTTTCTGAAGTCTGAAAAAAAAAAATTTTTTTTTGATGATTAAAATTCTGCAGTGCTTCTTTTTCTCTACATAAAAAACAGTTTCTAATAGGATCTCAGAATCTTGTTTTCCCCAGAATCTGCTGGTTTTATCAAGTACTTAACCAAAAATAATATTTCTTCTGTCAAATATGTAGCATGATTTTTGGGTAATGATCCATGACAGCTGGATGAAGATACACTATCTCAGTGCATCCTTCCCCCCACCTCTATAATTAAATTTAAAATTGGCATGCTGCTTCCTCACACTTCATTCCGTTGCACTTGCCTCAATTTCCCTTGGTCACAAAGTGCACTGGTTATGAATATGTATTAGAGTTTGCTGTCAAACCCTGTGAACATCTTCTGGAGCAGAAGAGTAGATATGTTATTTCAAACAGATGCATCAGTTTATACCATCCCTTGCAATTTTCATCTACCAATGAACATTCATGAGAGATTGAACAACAGAAGAGACTAGTCTTCCAGCCAAGGTTCATACTGCTATTTTTTCTTGCTTCAATGGATTTTAGTTGGTTTTAATTTTCATTTACGTTATGATATCAATGATTCAAGAGCTCACCAATCTGAATGGAGTTAAATTTTTGTGACTAACAAAGACACAGGCCTTGAAACCCCCATACTGAATTTAAGGTTTAGAACTAAACTCTCCCAAACCACAAATTCAACAGTTAGATTTCCTATCCAACTGGTAAATTAGAAGTGAATTGCAGCTGCAGGATAAAAAGTCAATAAATCTTTCTCTTTTAAATAAAGATCATATTCCCTGAGAAGTGTGTCATAATATTTTTCTCTAAGTCTATGGAAGTCTTTAATTTTCTGCTATGGACCTAAACCATGTTTATCACTATCATCTGTTTTGCCTAAGCTTAAAAACTTGGAGGGATGAGCCTGACCAGTGGAATGGTGTAGCCAAGAGACATTTGAGCTTCATTGATCTTCGTTTGGAAATATCCTTACAGTAGGATAAACATACACTGTTTTTAAAAACAATTGCTCTTAGAATTAGAAATGAAAAAGGGGAAGTAACAAGTGACACTGCAGAAATACAAAGGATCATGAGAGATTACTACAAGCAACTCTATGCCAATAAATTGGACAACCTGGAAGAAATGGACAAATTCTTAGAAATGCACAACCTGCCGAGACTGAACCAGGAAGAAATAGAAAATATGAACAGACCAATCACAAGCACTGAAATTGAAACTGTGATTAAAAATCTTCAAACAAACAAAAGCCCAGGACCAGATGGCTTCACAGGCGAATTCTATCAAACATTTAGAGAAGAGCTAACACCTATCCTTCTCAAACTCTTCCAAAATATTGCAGAGGGAGGAACACTCCCAAACTCATACTACGAGGCCACCACCACCCTGATACCAAAACCAGACAAAGATGTCACAAAGAAAGAAAACTACAGGCCAATATCACTGATGAACATAGATGCAAAAATCCTCAACAAAATACTAGCAAACAGAATCCAACAGCACATTAAAAGGATCATACACCATGATCAAGTGGGGTGTATCCCAGGAATGCAAGGATTCTTCAATATACGCAAATCAATCAATGTGATACACCATAGTAACGTATTCAAGGAGAAAAACCATATGCTCATCTCAATAGATGCAGAGAAAGCTTTTGACAAAATTCAACACCCATTTATGATAAAAGCCCTGCAGAGAGTAGGCATAGAGGGAACTTACCTCAACATAATAAAGGTCATATATGACAAACCCACAGTCAACATCATCCTCAATGGTGAAAACCTGAAACCATTTCCACTAAGATCAGGAACAAGACAAGGTTGCCCACGCTCACCACTATTATTCAACATAGTTTTGGAAGTTTTAGCCACAGCAATCAGAGAAGAAAAAGAAATAAAACGAATCCAAATCAGAAAAGAAAAAGTAAAGCAGCACTGTTTGCATATGACATGATACTATACATAGAGAATCCTAAAGATGCTACCAGAAAACTACTAGAGCTAATCAATGAATTTGGTAAAGTAGCAGGATACAAAATTTATGCACAGAAATCTCTTGCATTCCTATACACTAATGATGAAAAATCTGAAAGTGAAATTAAGAAAACACTCCCGTTTACCATTGCAACAAAAAGAATAAAATATCTAGGAATAAACCTACCTAAGGAGACAAAAGACCTGTATGCAGAAAATTATAAGACACTGATGAAAGAAATTAAAGATGGTACAAATAGATGGAGAGATATACCATGTTCTTGGATTGGAAGAATCAACATTGTGAAAATGACTATACTACCCAAAGCAATCTACAGATTTAATGCAATCCCTATCAAACTACCACTGGCATTTTTCACAGAACTAGAACAAAAAATTTCACAATTTGTATGGAAATACAAGTAGATTTGTTCTCATTCTTCTTAATGACTGTATAGTATTCCATGGTATGGATTTTCCATAATTTGTATAATCAAGTCCCTATATAATTAATTTCTTACTTACATGATTTGCTATACATATATATTTTCTTTTTTCCAAATCATCCATCATACCTTTCCTAACACGCTTCATTCATTTTTCTCCCTAAAGTCTTTGCTTCTGAATCCCTCCATTCTTGGGTTTCTGTCTGCTGATTGCTCTCTGTGCCACATGCAATGTTGACACCCTGGCAGTACTGCTCACCTCTCTCCTGGAGTCCACTCTTCCCTAGATACTATAATTTGTTCTTCCTTTATTAACTCCTTCATTTTGCTCTAGCACATTTTCCAATAGCTAACTTTAAAAGTGCACCTGGATATTTAGATGTCCAAGCTGCTTATTTTGCCTTTATATTTATTTTGGTTGAATATAGAATTTCATATAGAAAATATATTTTGTCCAAATTTTGAAGGTATTGCTTCCTTCACTTGTAGCATCCAGAGCAGTTATTAGGAAAGCCAGGGCCCTTCAGAACCTAGTACATTGACCCTTTTACCCTTCTTGGTTAAGTCTGTGAACATATTTTACTGTTTTCTACTTTCCAAAACTGTTTTGCAGTCATTTTCTAATGACATTTCATATTCTATTTTCTTTGATAGAGTTCATTTATTATCCTCAGTGAAACCTGGGGAAGAAGAGGCAATAAATACATGTGTCAATTCACACACACACACAAAAACTGCTCTCTCTTCACTGGAAACCACAGACGGAGTCAAAGAATTGCACATGTCCATGAACTTCGGGCATGTTAGAGCTGGAAGAAAGTTTAGAGAATCTACACCAAAACTTTCATTTAAAAGGAAGAAATTGAGGCCCAGAGGATTAAAAAGACTTCTCTGAGGTCACATAGCTCACTGTTGGCAGAAATAGGCTTAGAATCTAGGATTTCCAATTCCTAACCACTTTCATCATGCCACAAATATGTTGACTTCAACAAAATCAGATTCTCTCTAGGATAGCACATTCATCAAAAAAACAGAAAAATATGAGGTTGGAATGTGTATACTCAAATGGTCTCATGCAGTTTCGCTAAAAGCTATTTACTTAGAACCCTAAAGCTTTCTGTTGATCTACTTAAAATTTACACATGAACTCTGAATCAATATAGTAAGCAGGAAATGACTAAAAAGTCAGAAAGATTCCAACCCAGGTTCCAAAGGAAAACTTTTTAAACCAAATTATCAGCTCCTTCCTGCTCTTCGTATCCTTCTCAAACCAGAAATCCAACACTTCAACCAATCTCTGGCCATTATACTCATTCCTTTTCTCTGTCACACTTCCATCCCAGGTGTCTAGCGAAACACTAGCCCTGGAAAAGCATCTTCTCCATGACTACATCCAGGCTGCTGAACAAATATCACAGAAATGGGCAGAATGGTGTCACAGTAATAAAATGCATGATCTTCAACCTCAAAAGATCCCTCCTATGCTACTAGGAACGCTTCCATGTTTCCTGGCTGAACTCTTACCCTTATTTTCACTTTCTTCAAACACCTACTTCATCATTTCCCTGTCCATTCCTAACAGAGAAGTCTGACTACTAATTCACAGCAATGAAGAAGGAAAATAGAGAGGAGGAGGAAGAGGGGTAGGGGACATCAATCAGATGGGAACTTCCTCAGTTTTCTGCACGCACATAGAGATTGACCTGCATCTATAGCCATTTCCTTCCTTCCTTCCTGTGGTAACAGAAATTCTCCTGTTCCTGGATATGTCCTTCCCCCACCACCTCAGTGACTCTCTTCTCTTGCTCTCTATTGACTCCTTTTCATAAGCATTTCAACATAATCAAATTACTTGAACTGTTAAAAATCTTCCCTGACATTCCCATCTGCTTTCAGCTACTGCCCCACCTTCTCCTTCCAAACAACCATCTCAAAGGAATCACATTCACACACTGTCTTAATTTTCTCTCCTCCAATTTACTCAACCTCTGCAGTCCAGCTTCTTTCCCTTCACCTCCACTGAAACGGTTCTTACCAAGAAGATTAAAAACCTTTAACTAAATCTTTTAGTGGATTCTTTCCAGTTCTTATAAGGTGAAAAATGTACCAAGTTAATATTTGATGCCAAAATATCTTGGTTTGAGAAAATTTCTTGAGACTTCTATTTAGTTAGAAAGTGAAACCTGAGGCCCATGAAAGACATCGATCAAGAAAGCAAAAGGTTCAAGCTGCTCTAAAGGAGAGAAGAAGAATTTGGTATTTGTTTTTGTTGTTTCTTTAAACAGATGGGAAGAGAATAGTGTCAGAAAGGGCAGGTGGACAGGATGGGAGACAACAGGAGGGCCGACGGTGACGCGGCAACAAAGGGCCATTGAGAACATCCCATAGGCAACACGGCCATTGATAAAACATAGATATAAATACTTGTTAGTTTTTCATGAACCTCCCTCCATGTGGCTTCAAGCCACTAAGATACAGCCTCCCCCACACACATATACACACACCCTTAATCTCCTCCTCAGCTCTTCTGCTGAAGAATTCGGCCTCCCACGCACCTACGGCCACCTAATCTATGACATAGGAGGCAAGAATATACAATGGAGAAAAGACAGTCTCTTCAATAAGTGGTGCTGGGAAAACTGGACAGCTACATGTAAAAGAATGAAATTAGAACACTCCCTAACACCACATACAAAAATAAACTTAAAATGGATTAAAGACCTAAATGTAAGGCCAGACACTATCAAATTCTTAGAGGAAAACATAGGGAGAACACTCTTTGACATAAATCACAGCAAGATCTTTTTTGACCCACCTCCTAGAATAATGAAAACAAAAACAAAAATAAACAAATGGGACCTAATGAAACTGAAAAGCTTTTGCACTGCAAAGGAAACCATAAATAAGATGAAAAGACAGCCCTCAGAATGGGAGAAAACACTTGCAAATGAAGCAACTGACAAGGGATTAATCTCCAAAATATACAAACATCTCATGCAGCTCAATATCAAAAAAACAAACAACCCAATCAAAAAATGGGCAGAAGACCTAAATTGACATTTCTCCAAAGAAGACAATACAGATGGCCAAGAGGCACATGAAAAGATGCTCAACATCACTAATTATTAGAGAAATGCAAATCGAGACTACAATGAGGTATCACCTCACACCAGTCAGAACGGCCATCATCAAAAAATCTACAAACAATAAATGTTGGAAAGGGTATGGAGAAAAGGGAACCCTCCTACACTGTTGGTGGGAATGAAAATTGATACAGCCACTATGGAGAACAGTATGGAAGTTCCTTAACAAACTAAAAATAGAACTACCATATGACCCAGCAATCCCACTACTGGGCATATACCCGGAGAAAACCATAATTCAAAAAGATACATGCACCCCAATGTTCAGCGCAGCACTATTTACAATAGCCAGGACATGCAAGCAACCTAAATGTCCATCAACAGAGGAATGGATAAAGAAGATGTGGTACATATATACAATGGAATATTACTCAGCCATAAGAAGGAACGAAATAGTGCCATTTGTAGAGACGTGGATGGAACTAGAGACTGTCATACGGAGTGAAATAAGTCAGAAAGAGAAAAACAAATATTGTATAATATCACTTATATGTGGAGTCTAGAAAAATGGTGCAGATGACTTATTGGCAAAGCAGAAATAGAGACATAGATGTAGAGAACAAACATATGGATACCAAGGGGGGAAGGCGGGGGTGGGATGAATTGGGAGATTGGGATTGACATATATACACTATTGATACTATGTATAAAATAGATAACTAATGAGAACCTACTGTATAGCACAGGGAACTCTACTCAGTGCTCTGTGGTGACCCAAATGTGAAGGAAATCCAAAAAGGAGGGGATATACGTTTATGTATAGCTGATTCACTTTGCTGTACAGCAGAAACTAACACAACATTGTAAAGCAACTATACTCCAATAAAAAATTTTTTTTAAAAAACTCATCAAACTGAAAAAAAAAAAAGAATTTGGCCTTTATGACAGGCTGTTTTGGGGGTTTTTCCTTCCCCAGAACTTTAGTAGTCTAATCATACCACATCCATGGTGGGAGAAGCTCCAGTATTTTTTCTGGCAGCATTTACCAGTGTCTGTTCACTGACCAAAGTCCACAGTTGATTAAGGTTGCCTGTTATGCAGAAGCTCTGCCAGAAAGCAAGGAAGTGATAAAAGATTGATGGAAACATGTAAAAAGGATGCAGGAGCTGGCTTGAAGGGGCTCACACTGTCCAAATTTGGGCAATTTCAGTATCAGAAAGAATAACGATGGTAATAGATAATAATGCATTGAATAGAATAAATGAATCCACGAGTCTGTAGTAACACCCAAGATACAGAGAGACAGACAGACAGACAAACAGATAATAGAAGGAAGAGAGAAAAGGGAGTGAGAAAGAGGAAGCCTCTTTATTACAGAGGAATGCTACATTGAGAATAAACAAGGATCAAAAGAATTTAAAAGTCACCATTTTCCAAGCCTATGTAGTCATTGTTTCAAGCAAAGATCATCAATTAATGCTCAAACTAATGGGCGAAAGTTATTGAAGAATACTATAACACAATATCAAGGTACCACACCACAGGTACCTCTACAAGGTAGAACTCTAGTGGACCCACTTTACCAAGGGATCCAACTTATAGCATCACCAGTAATGAGACAAATTGACATGCTGTGCCTCTGATGTCATTCAAGAGGTGGACATAACATTTCTTACGTAGTATCCTTGCCAAAAATGGTGAACCTAAATCTAACAGTGAAGAATCAATAAGAAAATCCAGATTGTGAGATGTTCTAGACATCTGACATGACCCTTCAAAAATATCTATGTCATGATAGATGAGAAAAAGTAAGAGAATGCTTCTAGATTAAAGGAAACTAAAGGAAATGTGTGATCCTGGAAGGGATCTATAATTTTTTAAAAAAACCAAAACATGAAAGACATTACCAGGACAAACAGGGATATTTTAATACACACATTTTTATTAGGTAATATATGAAGTTAAATTTGCTGGGTAAGATAATTTCATTGTTGTTATTTAGAAGAAGACCCTTGTTCCTAGGAGATATATTTTGAGCTAATTGGGGCAAACTATCATCATGCCTGAAATAACTTTTAAATGACTGAGGTAAAACCATGTGCTATGTTCTGAACATCCATGTCCCCCCAAAATTCACAAGTTGAAGTCTTAATGCCCCACGTGATGATATTAAGAGGTGGGACCACTGGGAAGCGACAGGTTATGAAGATGGAGCCCTTATAGATGGAATTAGTGCTCTTATAAAAGAGACCTCAGAGAGCTCCCTAGCCCCTTCCACCATGTGAAGACATAACAAGAAGTCTACAGCCTGGGAGTGGGCCCTCACCCACCCATGCTGGTACCCTGATCTCAGACTCCCAGCCTCCAGAACTGTGAGAAATAAATTTCTGTTGTTTATAAGCTACCCAGGCAGCAAAATATTAACAATTGCTGAATCTGGGTGGAGGGTATATATTCACTGCACTTGTCTTTCCACTTTCAAATTTCTGTAGGTTCGATATTTTTCAAAATAGAAAGTTCAAGGAGAAAAAAAAATACTCATTTCTCTTCCTGTGTTCCCCAACTCAATGTATGCTACCACCTTAATACACTCAATTGATCAACGAGTTCTGTGCACCATCACTCCCGAATCTCTCCACTAATCTCTGCTGTGCAGGCAGGCCATTGTACCAGCCCTCTAAGTGGTCTCTCCGCCTCCTTTCGGTCCTGCTACCACCTCCACCCCTGAACCATCTTCCAAAAATACAGCCTTAGTGATCATTTCCAAAATGCCAATCCCATCATGTCATTCCCATGATTAAAACATGTCAGTGGCTCCGCACAGTCCCCCAATGTCCGTCTCTTTATTTATTTGTGTGTGTGTGTGTGTGTGTGTGTGTGTATCATTTCTTCTTTACCCATTCATCTATTGATGGACACTTAGGTTGCTTCCACATATTGACTGTTATAAACAATGCTGAAATGAACCTAAGGGTGCATACATTTTTTTTAAATTTAATTTTATTTATTTTTTATACAGCAGGTTCTTACTAGTTATCTATTTTATACATATTAGCATATATATGTCAATCCCAATCTCCCAATTCATCCCACCACCACCACCACCCACTTCCCCCCTTGGTGTCCATACATTTGTTCTCTACATCTGTGTCTCTATTTCTGCCCTGCAAACCTGTTCATCTGTACCATTTTTCTAGATTCCACATATATGCGTTAATATACGATATTTGTTTTTCTCTTTCTGACTTACTTCACTCTGTATGACAGTCTCTAGGTCCACCCACGTCTCTACAAATGACCCAATTTCGTTCCTTTTTATGGCTGAGTAATACTCCATTGTATATATGTACCACGTCTTCTTTATCTGTCCGTCTCTTTGTCCGTCTCTTTAACACAGTTCTCTAAGGCCCTCTTGATGGTTCTGGCTTGATGCTCCAGCCTTATCTTTCCTTCCTTTCCCCTTTGCAGATGAGTTTTCTGACTTCTTCAAAAAGCATCACACTGTTTCTGCCCAAGCAGACTTTGTACTTCTCATCCTCTTTCTAGAAAACTACTCTCCCAAGCCGCATTTACCTGCCTGAGTGATGCCCTTCTGTCAGATGGCAGCCTGGATGTTACTTCCTCCAGGAAGCCTCCCCGGAGTCCCCTCCCCAATGTGAGCTGTGTGCTCCCCCAACATTGCTCTCTCCTCAGAGCACTGAGTGATTACAGAATAACTTCAAGGTTATTTGTCAATATAGCTCTCCATGAGGGAAGGTCTGGGTCTCAGTGGTTTTCAACTTCCATAGGGTAAACATTCAATAAATATCTGTTGTAAGAATCAGTAAATGAATGAATGTATTGTTAATATTCTCATCTATATTGTAGAAGTGGTGCTCATCTGTTTTACCAATAATAGCCAGTTTGGGGAGGGGGTCAGAGTAGTGAACAATGGTCAAGTTATAGAATCATACCGTGTAAAATAATGTTGGAAAATGAGAAATAAATTTGAGTAAAGTTTAGCGCTGTTCACTAAGAGAAAAGAGACAAAAATGGAAATCAGACCACTTTGGGTGATGTTCTGGTTTTGCCAACAACTCAAATGGACAAATCCCTTCATTTGGATTTTGGTTTCCTCACCTGAAAAATAAAGGCAACAATGGCTCTCTATAGTCTCTCTCTTAATGCTAAAGTTCAATGAAAGGAAAGTGATGGAGAAAAATACTTCATAGAGAGCCAAAGTATCTATAAAAGGTGCTGCTTTTAAATTCAGCATTGTTAGACCATACATTTAGAAAATAGTAGCACCGAGTCTTTAGGCTATTAAGATATACTGACATTTTAATAACATTTATCTTTGCATTGAATTATGGTATAGATAAGGAGTCCACAAAGCCATTTGCCATACCTCACCCTGCTACAAGCACAGTTCTATTTTTCCATAATTGAGACCTTGACACACAAGGTCTCAATTATGGAAAATACACACATTTTTCATTTTAGAATATGATTACGCACTGTTCTGCAATTTTCTTTTTTTCACTGAACAGTAAATCTTGGCGATCTTATGTCTTCCTTATTCTTTTTAATAGCTGAGTAGTAGAAGTATACCATAATTCATTTATCCATTAATTTATTGATGAATATTTGGGGTGTTTTAAATACTCCATTTTATTGACAATATTAAAATGAATATTTTTATACAAATTTTATTTCTGTATCTGTCATAATTTATTTAGGATAGCTTGTAGAATTGGAATTGCTGGTTCAAAAAGTATGCATTTGATACATTTTACATTTGATATATTCCAGAAAATTGCCTACCAAAAAAGCCTTCACAATTTACAATCTAAGTAATAGCGTTCATTTCCCTGATTCTTTGCCAACAGTAAACATTATTGATCTTTTTAATCTTTGCCAAGCTGATGAATGAAAAAGGATGTCTTCTTTTTTGAAGAAGTTTCAAATCCAATTCCTAGTGAGTCTGAGTATCTTTTCACATGATTAGCAGCTATTTATGTGGCACTCTTCCTTGAATGCACAAAATAAAATATGTAATATATATTATATGTAAAATACACTGTATGTAAAATAAAGCTACATATGATATGTGTACATGCATATATGGGTAGAAATGAATGGAAAATACACTAGAAGTATGCAACATTAAGAGTAGTTACCCAGGGTACTGTAGTTGCTAAGGGTAAGTCATGGTAAGAGGAGACTTTCATGTGTAACTTTGATTTTGTACAATGAAAATAATGTATTCCTTCTTTTTCTTTCAATAATAAAAGAACTGTTAAATAAATAGGAATCATAAAAATTGTATATGACTGACTGCACCCCTTTTTTCTGTTTGTTTGTTTCTCCTCTCTCAACTTCCAGGAAATAACCCTGCTTCTTTATTTATGGTATGGACTCCAGTTGTTTCTCTACCCCCTTGAAGGATTTCCCTAAGATCCTGTCTTAGAGACACTCTGCTCTTTCCTCAAGATAATCTCATTTGCACCCAGGGTCACCACGCTCTGGGGTCTCACACCGATTTCTCTCTGCCAGCTTGATCCTTCTACATGGCTCTACTTGTACTTAATCAGAGCATCTGCAATTAGAGAAAGAAAAGAACACACAGGAGCTATGAAGAGAGACAACAGGAACAGGATAAGGTGCTAACCCAGCCTGGGTAGTGAGAGAAGACTTTCTGGGATGGTGGTATTTAAACATGAAGTATGAGTAGGAGTTGGCTGGAGATTGGCGGGAGGGAAGTGGGAATATTCCAACATGAGGCACCAGCATTTGATAGGTCCTAAAACAGGAATACTGTTAAAGCATTCAAGTAACTAAAATACCACCAGCATGAACAATTTGGGTAATGTGCCAGTGTCAGATAATTTTGTGACTGACTTGTTGGAACCATAAATCCAGACTGAATACCAGTGGTGAGGGGAGGGGGCCTTGAAGGCGGAGGTAAGGATTCCCTTGAAAGAAATGGATGTTCCCATTCTTTACAGCCTTAGGAAAGTGGAGAGATAGGTCTTAGACTAAAGTAAAGGAAAATATTTTCTGGTATCTCTGGGGCCAATAATCAGTTTGGCCTCCAGGCTCTAAGGAATGAGCAGTCTGGTATATTTCCAGCAGGATTAAGGCGCTGAAAGTAGCCCCTTGGCCATATAAGTGTGGCCAGAAGTGAGGAAGGGGAACAAGTTAGTAGGATACCAAGAGAAAGGTCTGAAACAGCCTTATCCAATAGCACTTTCTGTGATGAAGAAAATCTTCTATAATCTGCACTATCCGATGTGGTGCCTACAAGTTACATGAGCCTACTGAATACTTCAGATGTGGCTGGTGCTTGTGAGTAACTGAATTTTTTATGTTATTAAATTCTAACTTTATTTCATTTTAACTTAAATAGCCACATGTGGCCCATGGCCACCATATTGGACAGATCTGGAGGAAGACCAGTGTGACAACCTGGCCTCAGGGGTGTTGAGAAAATTAGGGAGGGAGAACATGGGAGGTGATGGAGTAGAGGAAAACCGTGTCCCTGGAAGTCCTCAGCAGAGAATGCTGGTGCCCAGAGAATCAATATCTCACAAGATGCTTATCCATAATATGGCGGTAAGACGTGATGAGGGAAGAAAAGATCCAAGGGATTCGTGTCTGAGCAAGCGTGAGGCAGAGCTTCAGGCAAAGGTCAGAAATCAACAAGAGACAATTCAGTGGGTTCCTATTTCTAGCAACAAAGTTGGTGGGGTCTTGTCTCATCATTGGGTGTGCTATACTTGCTAACACAGAACAAATGTGAAATCAAAATAGCACAAATTATAGTTCTCCAGTTGTCTTTCTTCATTTTCCTTTTTTAATTTTCAGGAAATTACAAAGGTAGGCTGTGCCCTAGGTCTAAAGGTCTGGCTAAGTTGATACACTACAAATGAATAGCAATGGGCATCTTTGCTTTCTTTCTTTCTCCTTTATGACCAGTTTCTTGGTTGCCTTCTCTGCTTCAGTCCTGGCCAAAGCTTAAGGTTAAAATGTCTGTCCCCCAAAAGCACTCTTCACCACCCTCTCTGACCAAGATTAATTTTTATAAGCACCTGTTATGAAAGCACACAGAGAAATTAGAAAAGGCTTGAAGCTGTTAGAACTTGTCACAAAATTTAGCACAAAGGCAGCAGTGTTCAGGAAGACCGAATTTTCATATGTGTTGACAAAGAACTTCACTTGCTTGTGTTTTGGTGATGGCATCGTTTGTTAACCTCACCCATGAATTCTAGCAACTCAGACAAAATCACCAAAGAATTCCTCTGTTGTTTGCAATTGTGCCAGCTGCAGGGCTGTTGGATTTGTCTTCACGCTTTTACCTTAATGCTGAGGAGGGGTGCCTGCAGGGTTCACTGATTTTCTACTGCCATCAAAAATAGGTTTTTTTGATTCCACTAAGGGAGTTGGGGCGAGAAATGCTCTGCCCTGCTGCCTTTGTTCAGCAGGTGATGGATTGACTGAGATTGCTGAATGTACTCTGTACTATGGAATAAAGTTATAGATTAAGCTTTACCTGTTTACTTTCTCTCAAGCCTCCATTGAATGCCTTTAGAAAGGAAAAAAATAGTAAAAAAGCAATGAGTTTATTCCTATCTTTCCCTTTTATTCTTCCACCCTTTTCTGCATTGATTTTATTGTAGGAAGTGTTGATTATTTGCTGATTGTGCATTAATTCCAAGTTACCAAGGCACAGTGCCTGTGTGCTACTAACTTGACATGCTCGTTTTGTTAATGAAGTCCTTATTCTATTGGATTCCTATTCCTTAGAGCAAATCTCAAAGGGAGATTGCCTGGTGGCCAGTGGAAGCCATGCCATACAATGGGCTGGGAAGTTGGCAATCTACCCCAGAGCCCTGGCTCTGCCCCATGGGATAACTCAATTAAATATCTTTGAGCTTTATTCTCCTTATGTGTAAATGGGAAATAAAAATATCTGCCCTGCCTACATTCCAGGCTGGTGAGAGGATCAAATAACACAATACCTACAGAAGTGTTTTATGAAATCTTACTGAACTTCAAAGATATTAAATTTTTATTCATCAGTTTTACCTCCACTGATTTCTAGAAAGAGTTTTAGTTCAGTTACAATAGAAGGTACATAGGCAGTTGGACCATTAAGTCAAAGATAAAAGAGCAAGGATCATATAATGAAAACAGAAGATAATTGTTCCAGAAAAATCTATGTTAAGAATAGTTGTATCAGTTGAACACTAAATTTAGCTTTGAACTTCCTGGCAGCTAAGGCAAAACACAAAACACCATTAGGCACACGACTTTCCTTAATCTATGAAATAGGCACGCTGGTTTATTAGGAGAGATGGAAAGTTTCCTACCATTAACTCTAAGGATTGTGGGTGAGAATGTTTTCTGGGCAGGCGCCTGCCTACACTTTCCAGATCCCTTGCAATTGGGATGGGAACCTGGCCCACAAAACCCTTCCCCACGTGCTCCTTCATGCTCTTCCTCCATGACTAGCTTGGCATATGGCCATTGTGGAAGGAAGAAGATGGAAGGAGCCTGGGGACCAGAATCCCTACTTGGAGCTGCCTGCCTATTAGAAATATCTGCTCTCTATATGAGCAAGAAATAAGTCTTTATCATGAGTGTGCTATTATATATTTTACACAGTTTGCACACCCTATAAAAATAAAGATTTTCTAATTTTGGAACTTTATTGGATTCCATAATATACAGTTTTTAGCTATCAGTCTTACCTTAAAAAAATTTTTTTTAATGATCTTCATGGACTGTCTCATATTTTGACAGAGGCAAGCAAAATCTAACAGTTCTGAGGAAAGGGAATGAAACAAAGATGGGTGATTTTATTTATGCGCTTGGAATGGTGATGTCTGGGGTAGAAAAGAAAGAAGCAAGAGGTAAGAATAGTTCTGGAACATGAGCCATAGCCAGGAAGGCCTGTCCATTTGGGTAACTTAATAGTGGAGATACAGTGAGCAATGAGAAGGCGGGTCCCTAATGAACTGGGAGAATCCTGACAGTTCAGAAAGAAGGATAAATAATGGAAAGGTGGGAATCTGACTGTCTGTATATTTTTTTCAATCTCATAGCCTTTTAATAGATTAGCCCCAGCTCACTTTAAAAATACAGATCAACACTGCCACCACCAAGCGGGTTACTCATTTCTCCTTCTCATCCCTGGGGGAGGTGAGGAAAGAAGGGGTGGAGCAGGAAACCAGTACTGCTCTTGTTTTTTTTTGGGGGGGTTAATATGATTTATTTAATTGTAAATGTATGTAATTAAATTTTTTATAACAGTTACTGTCTGTATTCCCTTAGAGTCTAGCCTGCCCAGCAGGGCATTAGACCTCTCAGCTTTGTCCTGTTGGTACAAGGAAGCGTTGTTCATAGGCCCTACTGTAGACAGAAATCTTGGGAATTTTATAAAGACAATCAAGCATGAAGATATCATACATTCTGTGGATTTAACCATTTATTACACCTTAAGCACAATTTTCAGACCTGCAAAAGTGCCTTCTGAATTTCTCTGGTCTTTTTAGATTGTCAGCACAAGTGTGCTGTGTTTAGATTCCATTCAGCTCCCCAAGACAAGTTTGTTCTGAGAACCTTCCCCCAACATCTCCGGGGACTTCCTGTTAGGATTTTTACTCTTCCTTTCTCACACTGAACTGTCTTGGTCCTTCCTACTTTAAGCAGAAATAGTGCACCTTTTACATGTGGTTTAGGAGATTTCATTTCAAGCTATTTAACCTAAAGATTTAGTAGGACTTTGGCAAACAGCAGCATGGAGTAGACAGGGTAGGGCCAGGCCATGGCTCTGGGCCAGAAAGAATGTACCAGGAGGTGATACAGACACAGCTGCTGACAGAGGCAGGTCAGGACCCAATCCAGTGAATCCAGCAGTATAGGCAAACTAGATACAGGCCAAATAGGCAACAAGGCTTCCAAGATCAAAGAGCAGACTGTCCTGACATGAAGAGGTCAACAATGGAGAATTAAAGAAAAGAAATATTCAGGAACCTACATAGCCACAGTCTTGGAAGAAAGTCAGTATACATCAAGTCTCAATGCGGCTTTTCCAAAATTCCATTTCCCTTGGACCATAATTTCTATTTCTCAGAATTCCTATAAATCAGCAAATCACAGCCATCCTTCCTCACACAATAACTGACTTTTGAAGTATCTAAGAAAATGTAAAATATGTTTGAGATTAAAATAATATGAATATCCAGAGACCACATCATTTCTCTAAGCATTACAAGTGCTACAGGAAACCTTAAGTAACAAGCATTTTACAATTCTATGAATAATACAAGTTTCATTCCCTGCGAGCTGATATATGACTTTTTGGACACCATCACTTGAAAGAAAAAGAAATCCTCAAGTTACTTTTCTAGTACTTCTATCCAGATAACTTTTTTGTTCTAAAGAAGAGGATCAAGACATCACTTAAAATCTTCCGCATGCTCATAAAATATGAAGTAAGACATGGAAAGATGATGCTTTTGTACTCTTCTATGTGAATTTGTGTCTTTGCAACTCATTGCTTCCACTTCCTACCCCAATTAACAGGAATGTAAAAGCATAGTTGTGAGTGTTATTCAAAGCTTAATTTTTTTTTTTCAGGAAATGCATGAGTTAAAATTAAGAGAATGTTAAAGATCATGTTGTTCAACCTCTACTCACTGAACATATAATACCTATGTTAATTGAGCACTTTTTCTGTGTCAAGCACTCTTCCAAGTGCTTTCCGGATAATACCTCATTTAATCCTCACAACAACCCCGTTATTCGCACGTTAGAAACAAAGGAAACTGAGGCTCAGAGAGATTAAGCAATTTGCACAAAGTCTCATTGTCCGTGGCAAAACTGGGACTCAAATCCAAGAAGTCTGACCCCTGACTCTTAAACACTAAGTGATTCTGACTCATATACCATCATGCAATAAACATAAGCATTACTCACTTCATTCCTAAATGTTACTACTAAGATTTATATGGTATGTGATATCTCATTTGGAAACATACGTGAAACATTGACTACAGAAAGACTCAGCTTCCCATTTTTCAATTAAGCATTGCTACTGCTATTTAAGGACATGGACTTTACCTACTGTCTGAAAACTCTTCAGCTCCAAATAAGCAATCTGGGTACAAAAAACAAAATAGGAGATGAAAGGATCCAGTGCCAGAATCGTGGCATTCCAAGAGCATGTCTTTAGTGACTGGACTACAAATCACTGACTTTGGGGTTCTGTGTTGCAGGACAGCCCCTGAGGGCAACTTTTCTTTTCACAACAATCTACACCTGTGGCCTGTGGACCCAACGCTCATGGCAGATGGAAGAGAGTCCACAGAAATCATCTAGTATATGATTCTTCTCTAGGTGTCCATGCTGTGTGTGGAAACCGTGTTGTCTCAAGGGCCTAACTTTTATTCCCGGTTGTACATTTGCCATTGGATCGTTCCATTCTGTCTGTTGAGTCTATTAAAAAACGATGGACTTCATTTTTTCTTGAAGTATGCTTGCAAAGCTCAATTTCTTTTTTAAAATTAGATTTTTTAAAAAAATTGTAATTAGATTGTCTAGGTTCATGCAAGCTCTGAATAGCAATTTCTTTCTCCCGTTTGGTCCATGGGTGGTACCTGCTTTTCCAACTGGTTAATTTCAAAATAAGTGATCCAGCCTTTGAAACATTTAAAGTTAAAAATATATATATCTTGGGGGCTTCCCTGCTGGCGCAGTGGTTGAGAGTCTGCCTGCTAATGCGGGGGGCACGGGTTCGAGCCCTGGTCTGGGAGGATCCCACATGCCGCGGAGCAGCTGGGCCCGTGAGCCACAACTGCTGAGCCTGCGCGTCTGGAGCCTGTGCCCCGCAACGGGAGGGGCCGCGATGGTGAGAGGCCCGCGCACCGCGATGAGGAGTGGCCCCCGCTTGCCGCGACTGGAGAAAGCCCTCGCACGAACCGAAGACCCAACACAGCCAAAAATAATAAATAAATAAATAAATAAATAAAGTAGCTATAAACCCAATTATGCGTATACATACAGACATATGGGATGCTTTAAAAAAAAATATATATATATATATATATATCGAGATCGAATTTTCCTATTTCACTTGGGTTCACTCCAGACTAATTGGTAATTTGAAAAGAACACCCATCCCCTAACCTTTTATAGCAGTTTCACTTTCTAACACATTGACTTTATACAGTTGACGCTCCTAATAGACCCTAGCCGTTCAACTTTGTGTTCTTAACACCAGAAAAAAACTGCCACATTTCTGTTCATTCCAGAGTCAAAGCTGTCATAGTCTGCTGTTACGTTTTTCTGAATGTCCTCAAGCTGTCAAAATGTTTGCTATGTCTATCAACATATGCCAGATTCATTTGGGGCATTGGACATGGGCAGCACTAAAATCTTTCAGACAAATGGGTTTGGATGAACTGCAAATACATGAAGATTAAAATGAGAAAAGTGTAGGGCAGAGCATGTCTTTGCTACTAAATATGATAGAGTCTATTAAAAAGAAATGATTGATACTATTGGGACATTATCAACACAGGTAAAATTTAACTTGTTATACAAAACAGGGTATCGTAGAGCATTTCAGTGGTTAGCAACTCTTTTTTTTTGGATAGGTAAAGATTAAAATTTGTGCCAATTACAGGCCAATATAATGGTGAGATTTCATCATGCTTTATTAATTTCAAGGTGGTATTCCCAAACATTGTATGTCTGTTTCAAATTAATATGACATTCTCAAGCACCCCCAGAGGACATTCTGAAGCCCTGAGATCATATTTTAGCAACTGTAATGCAGTAGAAAGGACGGAGGCTCATGTCTACCTAAATTCCACAGCACGGAAGAGCACTTCTTCCTATCAGCATGAGAAGCTAAGAATCATTTTGATATATGCTGTTCATTAGGCATAGCTGCAGAATTCAAAATTAATTAAGATAGAGAGAAGGAACTTATTCATTTATAGTTAAAATTCCTAAGGTTTATTTTACATGTAGAATTAAAATAACATTTTAAAAATGTTGTTTTCATTGGCATTGCTCCAATATTTACAAAAAGAGTGGCAGACTTGTCCCTCCCATGGGGTCTGGGACAATGAAGTGACACAATCTGCTTTGAAAAGGAGCTGTGTCGCTCGGGGTGAGGCAGGGGAGAATGTTTGCACACGGGGAAGTGGCTATTTGCATTTCCAGAGGGATACTTCCATGTTACCTGCAAGGACAGTTATTATCGGGAGTCACCCTAGAGATCTGGCTTCCCGCTGTCACCATCGTAACTTTGTTTTCCAAAAATACGTTGATCTCTAAGAAAAAAATTTGTCCAAGAATTCATTTTCCTGCCTGGATGGTAATGATATTCAACAGCAGCAATTTCATACTAAATAATGTTATTTGTCCCGAAGAACTGAGGGATAAAGTTACTCTGGTGTTAAATCCAGGTCTCACCAATTCTTTTCAATTCCCTGTTTTAACCATTAAGTATATTAAAAAAAAAAAAAAAAAAAAAAAAAACTTTTAAGAGAAAAATCTCTTTCTGTTTCATCCTGGTCTCCTTCATGAGCAACTCAAAGTCTCCGGGAAATAAGATTAACGCTTACCTCAAAGACTCTTTGTATTTGGACAAAGTCGCCCAGGCTGAGTTGGTTTTCAAGCAGGGCTATGCAGGCATCTTCCTGTGCAGTTGCACCTTGTGAAATTCCCTCTGGGTTCTCTGGCCCGGGCTGGGATCCTTTGTTCAACTCAAGGGTAGCATTCTGGCAACTCATAATGGCTTTAACTCTTTTTAACAGCCTTCAACTCTCTAAGTATTTTTCTTTTGCTTTTTCTTTTCCTTCAACAGGTGCCTTTGAAAAGAAACAACTTAGCAATGGAATTCCAGAATCAAAGTACATTTCAAGGTACTCAATTAGGAGGCAAAAAGTTCAAGCCCAGAGGTAGGGAATGAAAGCTCTCAACCCCCGCACTTCCTTAATTCCACAGTTTATTTTCAAAACCCACTGTTGAATTGTTTTAAAACATCCCCTCCTTATACTCTGTTTAACCTGGCTTGATTTTAAAAAGTGTAAAAGCTTCCCCCGTGTTTATAGCAACTGACACAGAATGCAACATCTAATACTCACTTAAAATGCATTAGAAAAGCAATTTCTCAAAATCTCTTTGGCTAACCTTGCTTCTATTCACATGTTGTGGTTTTAAACTCCATTTTCTTGTGTGGAGGCGTGAGGTGACACAGCTGCAAGGTTTCCGACCCAGTGAAGCGCTGGCCTCTGAAGGCCACCTTCCCAGCAATGTGGCCTTGTTTGTTTCATCCGTCCCTGCTGCCTTTGTGTGCTTCCTGGCAACCAACATAAAGCCCTTAACCTCCCCAACTAATGACTGACCTGAAGGTTGGAATATATAATGTAAACATTGAGGCTTTTTTAAAGGGCAATTCAGCCCACTCATTTTTTATTAAATTTCACCCCCGCATTATTTAATGACAACTTTTATAAATACATTTTCTATGAAGCATGTTATGTATTATGAAACAAGATGATTAGCCAAAGAAAAGAGCAATGAATTTAGGAATGTTACATTTTCCGTATAAAAAATGTTTCATTCTTATTTAATAAGACTCCATTCCTATATTCTCTTTGTCTTAGTTTCTATGTATATAAAATGGGGATGGTTCAGCATAGGCTTCCAATTCATTGAAAGTACGGGGGAGGGGGAAACACAGCATAACATAACATGATAAACCTTATGATAAAACTACTTACAGTACCATCACTGGTTCAGCTAATATTAATGAAAAGGAAGGAAAAAGGAGAAAGTTAATATTTTGTTTTAGTATTTACCATATGCCAGGCACTACACTAAGCACTTTGTAATTCCTTATCTTGTTAAAGCTTCACAATAACCCTGCAAGGCAGACAAGATCACTCTTCCCACTTTACAGATGAAGAAGCAACATAAAGGCCAAAGGCCACGCACACCTTACTGAGTAAGGTGAGGAAAAGGACAGAGTGGCTCTGCCTTCGGAGCCTGCCCTTTAGATGGAGGCCATCGCTGCACCTTATTTTCATCTCTGTAAAACTGAAAAGTTGTCACTAGATATTCTCTAAGTTCTTTTCCTACAATTTCATTCAATGAGCTAGTGTTCACAGGCACGTGGTGGTACAAAGCACACTCCCCACAACACAGAGAGGCAAGTATCCCAAGGCTTTCCTGGACCAGTTTTGGAAAAAAAAAAAATGAAATATCATTCATGTAGCCATTAATTCATCAATTTCTCTGTCCATCATTCATTCCAAAAATCCATTTACTAAGGACCTGGTGCCTACCTGTGAGGGGTTCACAGTCTTATAGGAGCTGTTACCTGTCTAGTTCATCTTTCATGCCAATCCCAATCTCTTGCTGTTTATAGTGCTGTGTTGAGAAGAATTGTGAAGTTATATGTAGGCTCAGAGGAAAACAGTGACCTTATAAATTACGGCTGTGTATCACGGGCACAGAAGGGCTGAGGGAAGCATATTTACCACACATTTGCCTTTCCCGGTTTAGCCCTTCATGTAAATTAGAAAAACAACTTTAAGCCCTAATATGATAAATTCCCCGAAATCATCTCACATAGGGATAAAATTTGTCTTCTAACCATCCTAATAAGCAAATTAATAATAGTTTAGTTCAGCCAGATCAGTCCTATAAATGTCTGTAAAATGTTTTATGGTGATATGTTGAAGAGTTGGGCTTAAGTAATAGACACTAATGAGGGAAGGAAGAGGAAACAGAAAAAATATTCTGTGAAGCTGCAGCGGGAGAGGTAGGCGTCCCACTGGACGACGATGCAAAATTCTCTAATTATTCTAAGAGAGTCAAACTGCCTGGACTACTTAGTCTTCATAAAGATGCAGCTCTAAACATTTTCATTAGTCAAAACAGGAGAGTATAATGAACAGCTAACAAATTACTGTAGAAGTTAATTAACTGACCGTTTTCTTTCGGTAAAATCATGGCATTAGAAATCGTTCTTGACCATAAAATCTTCTATGGCTTTTACCTTCTTTGTAACGGTGTGGTTAACTTTCAGGTCATATTTCCAATGCTCTGGAAAGTCCATAACTAGCCTCTTGCCGATACTGAAATTTTCCTTCTTGCTTGCCATGTATCAATTATGAGTTTGTGAAAATCTGCCACATGCCCAGTGCCATCCTAGGCTCTGTGGGGAACGGTGCACTGATGAAGACAGTCTGTGCTCTCAAAAAGTGGAAGGTTCAGGACTTGCCTCGTGGCACAGTGGTTAAGAATCAGCCTGCCAATGCAGGGGACACGGGTTCAAGCCCTGGTCCGGGAAGATCCCACATGCGGCGGAGCAACTAAGCCTGTGTGCCACAACTACTGAGCCCACGTGCCACAACTACTGAAGCCCACACGCCTAGAGCCCGTGTTCTGCAACAAGAGAAGCCACTGCAATGAGAAGCCCGCGCACCTCAGCAAAGAGCAGCCCCCGCTCGCCGCAACTAGAGAAAGCCCACGTGCAGCAATGAAGACCCAACGCAGCCAAAAATAAATGAATAAGTAAATAAATAAAAATTAAAAAAAAAAAGTGGAAGGTTCAGTCTGTAGAGAAAGCTGACTGGCTGACGGACACTTGCTCTCTTCTCCGGTAGGGACCAGCCAACAGCTGCCAGCATAGCGGAGCACGCGGCACCCAAGAGGACAATGCAAGCAGATACACCCACTAGCTTTCGCTTTTGTGGGAACCCTGGGACTGAATCATTCTCCCCACTGAACAGACACTCCCATATGTGTCCTTGTCACAACTCCCAGTCCACCCCCAAATCCCTGCTCTCTTCCTCCCCCGAAATTCACACGCACCAACACAAATGCAGGCCCTGTCTTTCCTCTTAATTTCCCTTCCCTTTTGTTTGTCCTCCCGTCACCCCAGGCCTGTCCTTACTGACATTCTTAATCTTTGCCTAGAATTCTCCCACCATCTCCTTCCTATAATAGAAAGCAGCTTCCCCTTATAAACCCCCTTTCCCACCAAACCATCTCAAGCTGAAGCTCCTCCTTGGCCCAGGCTCCGTCCCTCAGGGTCAGTGGAAAGGTGTCTTCTCACGGTCTCCTTGCTTCTTGAACCCACACCTTCCCAACATGGTCTCAGTGGCCAAACACACCCCTACAGCCCCCAGCTCCCTTTAAACATCACCTGCTCCCAGAGCCTGAGAGAAAGCACCAGCCCAGCCTTTGGCACCTTTTTTTTTTTTTTTTTCTAATAGATCTTTATTGGAGTATAATTGCTTCGCAATACCGTGTTAGTTTCTGTTGCACAACAAAGCGAATCAGCTATATGCATACACATGTCCCCATACTGTACCTCCCTCTTGCGCCTCCCTCCCACCCTCCCTATCCCACCCCTCTAGGTGGTCACAAAGCACCGAGCTGATCTCCCTGTGCTATGCAGCTGCTTCCCACCAGTCAACTATTTTACATTCGGTAGTGTATATATGTCCATGCTACACCTTTTAAGCCCTCAACAAATACTAGTTTCTTTCCTTCCTTGTTCCGGATCCTCCTGGTTCAAATTAATTCCTCCTTCCACTCTGCAACCACAGCATCGTGTCTACACTTTCACTACAGCAGTTTTTCTTTCTGCCTTGCAATATAATTAGTTGCCTTTGTATCTGTCTCTCTCCCACAACGTTAACTCCCTGAGAACAAGGATGGTACCTCACTAACGCCCACAGCCCTACACTGCCCAACGCAGAACTTTGTATAAACTACACAGTGGTATGGTCATGTGTACTCATTTGTAAAATAGGATGGGCTGAAAGCGAAACTCTCCTATAGCTTTTGAGTTTTCAGTGCCGGGTCCTGGGAATGGGTGGCACTGAGTCCGAAACGGAGGCAGAATTCCACAAAAAAAAAAAAATTAATGAGGGAAACAAAAGTTTGAGGTTGTATCTTCAAGGCTCTTAGAATAAACTGTTCAAGCACTTTTGAAACAAAGCATTTGGTTTTTTAAAAATTTTTATTTATTTTTTGGCTGCGTTGGGTCTTCATTGCTGCACGCGGGCTTTCTCTAGTTGCGGTGAGCGGGGGCTACTCTTCGTTGCAGTGCACGGGCTTCTCATTGCAGTGGGTTCTCTTGTTGTGGAGCACAGGCTCTAGGCATGCAGGCTTCAGTAGTTGTGGCCCACAGGCTCAGTAGTTGTGGCTCGTGGGCTCTAAAGCACAGGCTCAGTGTTGTGGCGTACGGGCTTAGTTGCTCTGCGGCATGTGGGATCTTCCCAGACCAGGGCTCAAACCCGTGTCCCCTGCATTGGCAGGCAGATTCTTAACCACTGCACCACCAGGGAAGTCCTGAAACAAAGCATGTATGTATGTATGTATGTATGTATGTATGTATGTATGTATGGCTGTGTTGGGTCTTTGTTTCTGTGCGAGGGCTTTCTCCAGTTGCGGCAAGCGGGGGCCACTCTTCATCACGGTGCGCGGGCCTCTCACTATCGCAGCCTCTCTTGTTGCGGAGCACAGGCTCCAGACGCGCAGGCTCAGTAGTTGTGGCTCACGGGCCTGGTTGCTCCACGGCATGTGGGATCTTCCCAGACCAGGGCTCGAACCCATGTCCCCTGCATTAGCAGGCAGATTCTCAACCACTGTGCCACCAGGGAAGCCCCAGCATTTATTTTTATACATGCAATTTCTCCACAAGATGCTCCCGTGTTGAGGCCCTACTCTGTCCCAGGCACTGCTTTAGACACCAGAAAAGCAAAAATGAATGAGACACAGCTCTGTGCTCACTGTCGCTCAGACATATAACAGTAAACGTTGGTTTTAAGTTAATTTTACCTTTGGAGAAAGCAGGTCCCCTGTTAACTCTTAGGCAACAAGATATTTCCTTTTTTTGATCTGCTGAACAATGTCCAAAGTAAGAAAACAATATTTTTATAACAGCATTTCTCAGGCTGTTCAAGTATTTAAACACTGAGAATTCATGAAATAATGATATCCTGAAATAACTAAATATATCATTTTGCAATAAATTGCATATTGTTATATGTCAAGTTCTAGTCTAAGCAAGCAGTTGTAGCCAAATTTTAAAATATATGGAAGTGGAAGGTAAAATTAGGAAAATCCTAATTTTTGACTTAAGCATTCCTACTCATTTGAAAAAAGCAACTGCGATTTTTATATTATCAGTAGATACTTAGGATCCACTGAACTGAATATTGAGAATCAGTGCTTAAAAATATTCTCAAATTCAATCTTTTTTATGCAAATTCTGATAGGCCTTCCCAATAGTTAATCACTTTTTGAGCCCTCTTTGCTTTAACATAAAAATCCTTGTCTTTGAAATCCAGTGTCCACGTTCAAAGTCCCACATGGGCTTGTTGTTTGTCAGCGGGATTTCCACGAGGGAGCCACTTTCTGGGCAATTACTCTGAACTACCAAATTCCTTTATGTTTCTGCTCTAAGAGGACACTGCATTTTATTCCATTTGGAGCTTGAGAACAGTGTGTCAAAGTCACTTTGATATTGAACACTTGAATCCATGTATAGAACCACTAAAAAGTAGTCACAAAATCATTGCATGAAAGGAGTCACTGAAAATCCAGTAAACATTTATTGATTTCTTCCTTGAAGAAAGAAGGAAAGCAGGTAGGTGGGAAATTAACAATTATTGAGTCCCTAGTATATGCTAAACACTGTGTTAGGCACTTTCACAAATTAATTTTATTAAGCCTCATGATATCGCTGCAAGACACTTGATATTTTCCCAATTTTGTTTTACTGATGATGGTACCAAACAAGATTAAGTATCTTCCCCAACTTCACACACCTTGCAAATTACATAATAATATCATAGTATGGTCTCTGCTAAGACTGGACACATTTTCTCATTTAATTCTCTTTGAAACTCTATGATGTGGGCACCATTATGGTCACCATTTTACAGATGAAGAAACTGAGGCTTACATGGATTAAATAACTTGTCTAAGATCACCCAGCAAAGCTGTAATTCAAAACTCAAATTCTTCTATGTACTCCACAGTGTAGACCCCTGTACAGAGTAATCTGCTAGACACCATAGTAAATTCTAATCCAGTTTGGGAGCTGAGATGTTTGAAAAGTGGGGAAACGAGAAAGCATATACTTGGTAATAAAGTCAAAGGAACTTAAAAATTTGGACTCAGTACACCGGGTTTAAGTCTTAATTCTCTCACTTTCAATCCTTTATTTCTTGGGCAAGCTGAATCATTTCTCAAAATGAAGATAGTAATATTGTTTATTTCAGAATAGCTTTAAGGTTAAAATGAGATAATATGATGAAAGCTGCCTGTAAATTGTAAAGCTTTATGCACATGAATTAGCATTAATAATAGTACACAGTCAGAGAAAGGGAAATTCCCTGCAAACTCAGAAAGATTGGGTAGGAGTTCACAGAGAGATTGGAATATTGTAATTGTAAAACAGAATGAAGCAAAATCATCCATGTCATGACATTTTCTGTTGAAGCTGAGATTCTATAACCATTTTCATTGCTCCTAGGAAGTTCTTACATCTAAATCCATCCCAGAGAGATCAAAGCCATATCAATATATTCAAGGTTAGTTATTAAATACAATGCTTATTGTGTGTGTGTGTGTGTGTGTGTGTGTGTTATACTTAACACTTTGAAAAAACATTTTCTGGCTTAGAATTAGTTAGAGATAATGGCAACTACAGAAGTCTCCTCTAATGGATCTGGTCTGCTTAGCACTGAACCTACTTTTAATAACAACAGAAATAGCTCTTCCCCATCACCAAAACAGTGTTACCACTATCCGTCATAACATGAGCCTCTTACTGTTCAAGTGCCCAAATCCCCAGAATCAGATGTTTTGTTTATAAAGCATTAAAAACTCTGTTTTAGAAGGAAAGTACTCTCTAGATGACTTAGCCTCAAGGGAGGATACATACATGTAAACATATACATATACATATGTATATGCATATAGGAGAAGAAAGACAGAGGGGGAGGAGCCATGTAAGAGTGTAAGATTGGGAGCTTCTAGACAAGTTGTCTCAAAGCAAGGGAGGGTCATGGGCAGCCACAGCGCTGATCACTACCTGGGGTGGCAGAGGTGTAATTGAGAGATAAAAATATCTCCAGAAGAGACAAAATGTAAGGGGACAAGAGCTCTAAGGTCAGAGTCAGGAGACCTGGATCTTAATGTAGTCCTACTGTGTCCATGTAACACTAGACATTTACCTTTGGGCTTCAGTTTCCTCGGTCGTAAGTGGAGATAATAATTCCTACAAACCCACTTCAAAGACTCGCTTTAAGGCTCAAAGAAGATCATGTATGTGAAAACATTTGCCAACCAGAAAGAGCTATGTAAATATTTATTTGTTGGTTGATTCATTCATTCATTTTATAATATTTTTATGTCACTTAACATGTGTAGGGCATCATCGTCGTGATACCAATGCTTATCAGTCGTGGGTCTTAACAGTAAAGGGCATAAAGTCTAAAAAATGAATCATGTAGGTAAAATAAATGTTATAGATGAACTACTACGTGGATTTGGTTAAGAAAGAGATTGCTTAAATATATTTGAGGGGGCATTGTGAATGGAGCAAAGATGGCTTTGGAAGAGGTGGCACTGGAGTTGGTGTTATGGCTTGCTTTATGTATCCCCAAATTCATATGTTGAAGTCCTAACCCCTGATACCTCAGAATGTGACCTTATTTGGAATAGGGTCATTGCAGAGCCAATTAGTTAAATTAAGATGAGGTCATATTGGAGTAAAGTTGGCCCCTAAGCCAGTATGACTGGTATCATTATAAAAAGAGGAAATTTGTACATAAACACACACACACACACACAATACCATGTGAAGGTTAGAGTTACTCTGCCACAAGCCAAGGAAATACTAGAAGCTGCAAGTGAGGGCTGGAACAGATCTTTCCTTAGTGCTTGCAGAGGGAGCATGCCTGCTGTCACCTTGATTTCAGACTTCCAGCCTCCAGAACTGTGAGATAATAAATTTCTGTTGTTTAATGAAGTCACTCAGTCTGTGGTACTTTGTTATGGCAGCCCTTGGAAATTAATACAATTGTTTATATGGTAATACAAGAAAAACAGTTTATGTATAGAAATGTATGTTATTAATATATTTATTATTGTTATGATTAAGCTAATAAAAATGTAAATATAATCATTGTAATACAATAAAATGCTATTAATATATTATAGAATATTATATTGAATATAATATACTATTATAATATTATATAATATTAAGCACCTAGCACAGTGCTTGGTACATAGTAGGCACCAAATATTGATAAATACTTATTGAGTTAATTTTTTTATATTTATTTATTCATTTATTTGGCTGCGCCAGGTCTTAGTTGCGGCATGCCGGATCTAGTTCCCCGACCAGGGATCAAACCTGGGCCCCCTGCATTGGGAGCGTGGAGTCTTAACCACTGGACCACCAGGGAAGTCCCCGAATGAATGTTTTAATAAATAAAAAGGAGATCGCAGAAAGAGGAATGGATTGGCAACAAATATATATTTTTTATCTGTTTCATACTTTCTTTTCCCTCCCGGACCAATCCCTTACTTATCACACACAAGAAAAATCAGAAAAATCCACGCTCCTGTGAAAAATGCTGCCACTTCACCTTTGTTTACTCTAAGAAATTCTGTCTAGGAAAGCAAAGAAATAGAAAAAGTCAAAACTTGTAAAAATCAAAGTTCTGAGACAAACTGCACTTTAAAAGATTGAAAGCTGTGATCCCAAGAGAGAACACCTGCCACAACTATATTTCTCACAGAACAGAATGCTCCCAGACACGGTGCTCTGATGAAAGCCCTGAAGACCACAGGCCTCTATTTGTCTGCGGCAGAAACAGCAATGGTAAAATTAATATCAGAAATACACTCCTAAATCAATTGTTGTACGTGTACCCATAGAGAAGGCATCTTAGAAAATGCAGATGGAATGTTTGCAATCATTGCCTAGACCAAATGCTGTCAGAGAAAATGGATCTTAATTTACTCAACATATTTTGGTTTTATAATTTTCACAATTAATTCTTGACAATGTCTGAAAAAACCTGAGGCCCTTTAAAGGCAAGCTTTAAAAATGCAGTCTGGAATGGGGCAGGGAGTTAGGCATGTTCAGAGCAGATGGCAGGAGGTTTGATTACTCTGTTCATGTCCTCTACAGATGTGTGTGTGTGTAGGGGGCCAGTTAGCTCAGGAAAAAGCTTATCTACCTATTGGGAAAATACAGCAGTGATAATGGTCAGGAACACAAATTTACCAAGTGGGATGCTAAATTTAGGGAAGTGAGTCAGATTTTCAACTAAGGAGAAAAATGATACAAATCTATGATCATAACCAGCTGCATGACCTTGGGAAAGTTATTCAACCTCTCCGGTTTCAGAATCTTCATCTGTAAAATTAAAAGATTAAATCATATGATCTTTAAATTCTCTTCCAGTACCTAATTTTAAGAAAGAGGGGAGGGGAAAGCGTAAGAGCCCTGTGAGCTCTGCAGGAAAAGAAAATATTCCATGTCCTAGGTAATATTATTGCATTTGTACCCACAGTACCCAGGACATGTCTTTTGACATCATAAATACTTTTTTGATGATAAATTAAATTATCATATGGACCAACTAATGCACCTGTCAGTCAAGCATTTGCCCACCTGCCACACTCTGAGCCCAACACTACCTGCTTCTCTCATTGGATTGGCAGTGGAGATTTCAGCAGTTGATTATGGCAAATGGATTCTGTCAAAAGAATACAGTTCAAATGGATTTGTTTATTCACACATTTATTTCCCCAGACACTGATTGATAGTGTGGGCCACGCATAGTGTTATGCACTGGTGCTATAAAGTGACAAAGAAAGACTGGCTCCTACTCTCATGAAGCTTACATTCTAGTAGGGTAAGAGGTGGATTCAAGGAAGAACATACAGGGGGCTCCTAATCCAGAGTTGGAAAGATGGGGAAAGGAAGATGCATTGAAAAAATAGTCATAGTTATGATAACTCCCAAATGATGAGTAGGTATTAGCCATATAAAGAATAGGATGAAGGGGGTTTAAATAGAAGAAACAATATGTGCAAAGGTCTGGAGGTGACTGAGTTCATGGTGGATTCCTGGGGATAAAAATAATTTAGTTTGGATGGCTCATACAGCATAGGGCAGGAGGGCTGGGGGAAGGGGTGGGAGTCTGGCTGGAGAAGTAAGCTGGTCTAGATCATGACAGCTGTGCTGGGGAGCCAGGTGTTCATGCTGAGGGCAGTGAAGCTATGGAAAATTTAAGCAGAGGATGTAACATGATGAGATGTGCATTCATGGAAGATCACTGATGCCCAGTGGTTCTCATCTAGGTAATTTTTAAGTGATCTAGGCAGCTTTAAAAAAATTCAATGCCCAGTTCCACTTCAGAACAATTATTTAAAATCTCTGGAGGTGGGGGGCTTCCCTGGTGGCGCAGTGGTTAAGAATCCGCCTGCCAATACAGGGGACACGGGTTCGAGCCCTGGTCCAGGAAGATCCCACATGCCGCGGAGCAACTAAGCCCGTGCGCCACAACTACTGAGCCTGTGCTCTAGAGCCCGCGAGCCACAACTACTGAAGACCGTGTGCCTAGAGCCCGTGCTCCGCAACAGAAGAAGCCACTGCAATGAGAAGCCCTCGCACTGCAATGAAGACCCAACCCAGCCAAAAATAAATAAATAAAATAAATTTATTAAAAAAATTAAATCTCTGGAGGTGGAATCCAGGCACCAGTAATTTTTCGAGTTCCTCAGATGATTCCATTGTACAACTAAAATTCAGAACTACTGGGTCAAAAAGAGGCAGGATCAACTAGGAGACAATTGAAGTAATAAAGCTGACAGCTGATGATGGTTTTTATTTATCCCAGAAAAGTATCAGAAATGCAAGAGAGAGTATTTGATAAGTGTGGAGGAGAGAAAAATCCAGAATAAGCATCAGCACAATTCTGAAACCTCTTATTGTATGGTTTAGATTTCAGAAATCATTTTAATAGTTTAAACATTTTAAAACATAAAAATAATTAAATAAGATGGGGGAAAAAATGAAAATTGAACACAAATAGAAACAAGTGAACCCAACCAAATGCATCACATAACCACAAGGAAAGAAAAAACAAAACCAGTCCAGAGAATGTTGGAGCACAGGACCTTGACTATATAACCTCAATTTAAGGACAAAAAGAACTACAAAGAATCTTGAACTCTAATAGTTTTCTTGATTGCAGTGACATTTTGAAACTATTCTGAAACTATTTTGTGTGTATTACAGGGTTGCACAAATAAATGAACATTGATTTTGTTAGGAATCAGGGTTTTCATTGTAGCAGAAGGGAGATACAAACATGGAATGGGAAGAGGCGAGAAGAACTCTATGCTGTTGCATTGGAATTAGAAGATATCAGTATAAACTAATTTCTCTCTCTCTCTCACACACACACACATACACACTTATTTCCTAGCTCTGACTGCTGAGACAACTCAAATGCAATAAGCACATTTAGCCCAGGTCTTCATTTCTAAATATGATTCTCCTTGGAGAACTAAATGATTCTAGAACCAGGGCAGGAGTAGTACAAGACAAACCTTGGATATCTTGTTTGCTAGAAAGTTAAAAAAAAAAATGCTTTAAAAATGATAGGGCTTCCCTGGTGGCGCAGTGGTTGAGAGTCTGCCTGCCAATGCAGGGGACATGGGTTCGAGCCCTGGTCTGGGAAGATCCCACATGCCACGGAGCAACTAGGCCCGTGAGCCACAACTATTGAGCCTGCGCGTCTGGAGCCTGTGCTCCGCAACAAGAGAGGCCGCGACAGTGAGAGGCCCGCGCACCGCAATGAAGAGTGGCCCCCGCTCGCCGCAACTAGAGAAAGCCCTCGCAGAGAAACGAAGACCCAACACAGCCAAAAATAAATATAAATAAATAAATAAATAATTTTTTAAAAAAAGGTATACATGAACCAACAGCAGAACTGAGTCAATCTTGAAAAAATAATGATAGACACGTCAAAAAGAAATCGGTGAAGGCAAAAAGGGACTCACACTGGCCAAATTGGAGTCAACCTGAGCAACAAAATGAATAATGACAGGAATGGGTAACACAAAGAACTTTTAAGAAGGGTCCATGATTCTATACTGATACAAATAAATATATATATATATATTTGTATCAGTATACAAATATACTTTCCACTTTCTTCCTCTCTCTCTCTCTCTCTATCTATATATATAGATAGAGAGAGAGAGAGAGAGAGGAAGAAAGTGGAAAGAAGGAAACAAGGAAGAAAGGAAGGGAGGGAGGAAGGGAGGAAGGAAAGGGTGGAAGGAAGGAAGTGGACAGGTAGGGAATAAAAAGAGGTAAATCTTGATAGAGTTAGAAAAGCACTACTTCACAACCAACTTTAGTAATAATTGATTCAGGAAAAGATCATCAATTGATTAAAGTTTCTTAAAAAATAAAATATTTACACAATTTCAAAGTATCTTCCTCACAGATTACTTACATTACAGAAGCAAAAGGGGTACCTTGCAGTGGAGTAAGTTATTGGAGTTAACATCACCAATAATGGGACAGACTGACATCACGTGCATCTGGATGTGATGTGCCGAGAAGGACCCAGCATCACTTCCACAACATCCCTGCCAAACCCAGAACTGACTCTATTCATGAGTAAACAGACACATCCGAATAGAGAGAATTCCATAAGACATCCAACCATCCTCTTCCCAAAATGTCAATGTCATGAAATGATAAAGAATCGTTGAAACTGAAGACACAAGGCAACTACATGCAACTCATAATCCCAGATTGGCTCCTTGAATTGGGGTTGAGTGAAGGGAGGGAACAGCATTGGGAGGAAAGGCAACATTTAAATATGGACTGTATATTAGAAAATAGTATTGAATTAATATGAAATTTTCCAAATTTGATAATGGCCCCGTGGTTATGTAAGAGAATGTTTTTATTCTTAGAGATACATGGCGATGTATTTAGGATAAGGGTCATGATGCCTGTAATGTTTTCAACTGGCTCAACAATAATGATCATATATAATAACTCTAAATACACACTTACACACATAGATGTATATTATTGTACTCCTCTTACAGCTCTGTAGCTTTAAAATTTTTTCAAGATAAAAGTACAAACTTCAGGATTTGAGCTTCAGCAGGGGAAGCACCCACTGTCACCCAGCTGAGTGTGTGAGGACATCCTCACTTAGGGAAGCCAGTGGCTTTGGGGTCACTTTGGCTTTTACAGCTGGGAGTCACCCAGTACCCCTCCTCCCAACCAGGTGCGCAAGACTGTGTCCATTCTCCAGCACAGCCTGCATCTCATAGTACTGAAGACACTATGAGAATACTGTGTTAGGAAAATAAATACGAGTACCTAAATATCAATACTCCACAAATAGAGCTACCCAAACACTACCATTAGGCAACGTAGGTCAGGCTATTTGGGTCATAAAAACCAAACTCACTTACATAGTCAAGCAATGGGGGTTTGTTATATAGTGTGATTAAAAAGAGGAAGAGAGGGACACACTGGGCACTCCTGGAGAAGTAATGAATTACAGGCATACCTTGTTTTATTGTGCTTCACAAATACAGCATGTTTTACAAAATGAAGGTTTGTGGACACCACAGTTAGCTGGTTCCCAGAAACCTAGGTCCAGCAAGTCTAAAACTGCTCATTGCTTTTAACCTTGTGTATTCTCCAGTATTTTCTAACAAGACAAATGTTGTTATCACCTTCCTAATTGTTTGTATCTATTAGGAATGTACTAGCTTGCAAGTAGCAAAAGAAATTTTTTTTTGTTTTTTGTTTTAATATAGCTAGAAATCTAGAAAAAGGCAGTTGCTGTTGTTGGTTAAGTGACTCCAGTATCAACTTCCTGAGATTTTCTCAGTCTTTCCCTCAGCTGCTCCAGTCGTCATGTTCACATTCAGGATAGGATGAAGGGAAGAGAGAACGCCTTTCCTATTTTATCATGTAAAAACAAAGGCCTTTCCAGAGCCCCAAACAATCTTCCACTTATGGTTTCATTGGCCAGAATCATGTCATTTGCCATGTGGTCATTTCTGCCTATAAGGGAGTCTGGGAAAAACAGACTATCTTGCCTGGTGTTGGGGACGATGTTCTTCTATATGAAAACAGGGTTTTGTTACCAAGGAAGAGACAGGAAAGGGATGCTGGGTAGAGAACCCAAACTGCTTGCAAGATGGCTAAAAAAAATTAACAGCTGTTTCAGTAGCTTTTTCAAGTCTCAGAAATGCCTGGCATTTGGCCTTTTGTAGAATCGCCCTTGCCATATTAACTCCAGGAATTATAAGGAGTTTATGTATACTGGACCTAAGAAAACTGAGAGTCTGACTAAGGACTGCAACAGTTCAAGCACCTGTACTTACCTGCTGCAAATGACTTTGGAGAAATGAATAACCAGTACTATGAGATGCAGGCTGTGCTGGAGAATGGAAACGGTCTTGGGCACCTGGGTGGGAGGAGGGGTGCTGGGTGACTCCCAGCTGTAAAAGCCAAGGTGGCAACCCTGTGTCGAGCAATTTTTCCAAAAGCATTTGCTCACTTTGTGTCTCTGTGTAATTTTTGTAATATTTCAAACTTTTTCATTATCATTATATTTGTTATGGTCACCTGTGATCAGTGATTTTGACGTTACTGTTGCAAAAAGATTACAACTCACTAAAGGCTCAGATGATGGTTAGCATTTTTTAGCAATAAAGTATTTTTTAATTAAGGCGTGTACTTTTTTTTTTAGACATAATTCTATCACACACTTACTAGACTACAGTATAGTGTAGACATAACTCGTATATGCACTGGGAAACCAAAAAATTTTTGTGACTTGATTTATTGTGGTGATCTGGAACTGAACCCTCAACACCTCCGAGGTGTGCCTTCACAGTAGAGCCAAGTTTGATGCAGTACTGGAAGGTCATTCTGGAACAAAACCAAGGCTGGGAATTGGATTATCTTATCTCAGTAGCAGTCAATTGAATTTTTACCTAAATGTAACTTGAGCAACTCTTCTGCTGTTTGTTTTTGTGTTTCTACACCCTACTTTTTCACTACAAACTGACAACTTATCCTCTGATCAATTTTCTCCACCTCATCCTTACTGGTGGTCTCTGTTTCCTCCTAATGGTGGCCCATATGTGCCTCTTCTGTTTCGTGGCTTCATTGTATTATTTCAGTTTCCTCTCCCACTGCCAACCAATTTTCAGAATTACCTAGTTTAGAATTTAGAGCAAGGGTCTGAAGTGGCCCGGCTCATCACAGTGGAGGACAGCTGTACTTCAGACTGGCTATCTCAAAAGCCAACCCCAGTAATTTTTGCCATTGGATAAGCTTTCCACCCCTGTTCCAATCAGTGTTGATAGGGAGGGTCATATAAAAATAGCCAAGATCCCTTTCCTTTAGCAATGACCATGGCTGGGGCAGTTTCCTTCAAGAGAGGAGTCTGGAGGAAACCAAGTAACTCATGTAGGGCTTGTGAGTACTATCAGAAAAAAAGGGAAAGATAAGAAATATGTTAGTGCTTTTTGTGTCCAGGAGTCCCACTGGGTCCTGCTTGGTTTCAGTAGCGGCTCGGATCCAGGCATTTTACATGCACTTATCCTCCCAGCAAAACAGAGTGCTAACCCTGACTCTGTTCTGCAGACAGGGAACAGGTTCAGAGAGTGTGTATATGTATTCTTCTTTGTGTGCTTTTGTCTGTATAGCTTTGTTTTTACCATTTGTCCTAG
Source organism: Eschrichtius robustus (assembly GCF_028021215.1). Taxonomy (NCBI): domain Eukaryota; kingdom Metazoa; phylum Chordata; class Mammalia; order Artiodactyla; family Eschrichtiidae; genus Eschrichtius; species Eschrichtius robustus. Next base: position 47,953,733 of record NC_090829.1, read on the forward strand.
GGTTCTGTCTGTCCGTATTTTTGTTTTTTTGGTTTTTTTTAGTATAGTTTCTAGTGCTTCTTATCATTGGTGGATTTGTCTTTTGGTTTGGTTGCTCTCTTCTTTCTTTCTTTTTTTTCTTTTTTTTATTACTTTTTTATTTTTAATAATATTTTTTAAAAATTTTATTTTAATAATTTTATTTTCTTTCTGTTCTTTTCTTTCTTTCTTTCTTTCTTTTTTCTCCTTTTCTGAGGCTGTGTGGCTGACAGGATCTTGGTGCTCCAGCTAGGTGTCAGGCCTGAGCCTCTGAGGTGGGAGAGCCAAGTTCAGGACATTGGTCCACCAGAAACCTCCCAGCTCCACATAATATCAAACGGCTAAGCCTCTCCCAGAAATCTCCATCTCAACACTAAGACCCAGCTCCACTCAATAACCAGCAAGCTACAGTGCTGGACACCCTATGCCAAACAACTAGCAAGACAGGAACACAACCCCACCCATTAGCAGAGAGGCTGCCTAAAATCATGATGAGGTCACAGACACCCCAAAACAAACCACCAGACGTGGTCCTGCCCACCAGAAAGACAAGATCAAGCCTCATCCACCAGAACACAGGCACCAGTCCCCTCCACCAGCAACCCTATACAACCCACTGAACCAACCTTAGCCACTGGGGGCAGACACCAAAAACAATGGGAACTGCAAACCTGTAGCCTTCAAAAAGGAGACCCCAAACACAGTAAGTTAAGGAAAATGAGAAGACAGATAAATATGCAGCAGATGAAGGAGCAAGGTAAAAACCCACAAGACCAAACAAATGAAGAGGAAATAGGCAGTCCACGTGAAAAAGAATTCAGAGTAATGATGGTAAAGATGATCCAAAATCTTGGAAATAGAATGGAGAAAATACAAGAAACATTCAACAAGGACGTAGAAGAAATAAAGAACAAACAATGATGAACAACACAATAAATGAAATTAAAAATTCTCTAGAAGGAATCAATAGCAGAAGAACCAATAAGTGACCTGGAAGATAAAATACTGGAAATAACTACCACAGAGCAGAATAAAGGAAAAAGAATGAAAAGAATTGAAGACAGTCTTAGAGACCTCTGGGACAACATTAAATGCACCAACATTTGAATTATAGAGATCCCAGAAGAAGAAGAGGAAAAAAAAGGGACTGAGAAAATAATTGAAGAGATTATAGTTGAAAACTTTCCCAGTATGGGAAAAGAAATAGTCAATCAAGTCCAGGAAGCAGAGAAAATCCCATACAGGATAAATCCAAGGAAAACACGCCAAGACACATATTAATTAAACTATCAAAAATTAATTACAAAGAAAGAATATTAAAAGCAGCAAGGGAAAAGCAACAATTAACATACAAGGGAATTCCCATAAGGTTAACAGCTGATCTTTCAGCAGAAACTCTGCAAGCCAGAAAGGACATATTTAAAGTGATGAAAGGGAAAAACCTACAACCAAGATTACTCTACCCAGCAAGGATCTCGTTCAGATTCAATGGAGAAATTAAAACCTGTACAGACAAGCAAAATTTAAGTGAATTCAGCACCACCAAACCAGCTTTACAACAAATGCCAAAGGAACTTCTCTAGGCAGGAAACACAACAGAAGGAAAAGATCTACAAAAACAAACCCAAAACAATTAAGAAAATGGTAATAGGAACATACGTATCTATAACTACCTTAAATGTAAATGGATTAAATGCTCCAACCAAAAGACATAGACTGGCTGAATGGATACAAAAACAAGACCTGTATACATGCTGTCTACAAGAGACCAACTTCAGACCTAGGGACACATACAGACTGACAGTGAGGGGATGGAAAAAGATATTCCATGCAAATGGAAATCAAAAGAAAGCTGGAGTAGCAATTCCCATATCAGACAAAATAGACTTTAAAATAAAGACTATTACAAGAGACAAAGAAGGACACTACATAATGATCAAGGGATCAATCCAAGAAGAAGACATAAGAATTGTAAATATTTATGCACCCAACATAGGAGCACCTCAATACATAAGACAAATGCTAACAGCCATAAGGGAAAATTGACAGTGACACAATAATAGTAGCTGACTTTAACAACCCACTTTCACCAATGGAGAGATCATCCAAAATGAAAATAAATAAGGAAACACAAGCTCTAAATGATACATTAAACAAGACGGACTTAATTGATATTTATAGGACATTCCATCCAAAAACAACAGAATACACTGTCTTCTCAAGCGCTCATGGAACATTCTCCAGGATAGATCATATCTTGGGTCACAAATCAAACCTTGGTAAATTTAAGAAAACAAATTGTATCAAGTATCTTTTCCAACCACAACGCTATGAGACTAGATATCAATTACAGGAAAAAATCTGTAAAAAATACAAACACATGGAGGCTAAACAATACACTACCAAATAGCCAAGCGATCACTGAAGAAATCAAAGAGGAAATCAAAAAATATCTAGAAAAATATGACAATGAAAACATGATGACCCAAAACCTATGGGATGCAGCAAAAGAAGTTCTAAGAGGGAAGTTTATAGCAATACAATCCTACCTCAAGAAACAAGAAACATCTCAAATAAACAACCTAACCTGACACTTAAAGCAATTAGAGAATGAAGAACAAAAAAACCCCAAAGTTAGCAGGAGGAAAGAAATCATAAGTATCAGATCAGAAATAAATGAAAAAGAAATGAAGGAAATGATAGCAAAGATCAATAAAACTAAAAGCTTTGAGAAGTTCTTTGAGAAGATAAACAAAATTGATAAACCATTAGCCAAACTCATCAAGAAAAAGAGGGAGAAGACTCAAATCAATAGAATTAGAAATGAAAAAGGAGAAGTAACAACTGACACTGCAGAAATACAAAGGATCATGAGAGATTACTACAAGCAGGTATATGCCAATAAAATGGACAACCTGGAACAAATGGACAAATCCTTAGAAAAGCACAACCTTTCAAGACTGAACCAGGAAGAAACAGAAAATATAAACAGACTAATCATAAGCACTGAAATTGAGACTGTGATTAAACATCTTCCAACAAACAAAAGTCCAGGACCAGATGGCTTCACAGGCGAATTCTATCAAACATTTAGAGAAGAGCTAACACCTATCCTTGTCAAACTCTTCCAAAATATATCAGAGGGAGGAACACTCCCAAAGTCATTCTATGAGGCCACCATCACTCTGATACCAAAACCAGACAAAGACGTCACAAAGAAAGAAAACTACAGGCCAGTATCATTGATGAACATAGATGCAAAAATCCTCAACAAAATACCAGCACACAGTATCCAACAGCACATTGAAAGGATCATACACCATGATCAAGTGGGGTTTATCCCAGGAACGCAAGGATTCTTCAATATACACCATCAGTGTGATACACCATATTAACAAATTGAAGGATAAAACCATATGATCATCTCAGTAGATGCAGAAAAAGCTTTCAACAAAATTCAACACCCATTTATGATAATAATCCTCCAGAAAGTAGGCATAGAGGGAACTTACCTCAACATAATAAAGGCCATATATGACACACCCACAGCCGACATGGTTCTCAATGGTGAAAAACTGAAACCATTTCCACTAAGATCAGGAACAAGACAAGTTTGCCCACTCTCACCACTATTATTCAACATAGTTTTGGAAGCTTCAGCCACATCAATACAAGAAGAAAAAGAAATAAAAGGAATCCAAATTGGAAAAGAAGAAGTAAAACTGTCACTGTTTACAGATGACATGATACTGTACATAGAGAATCCTAAAGATGCCACCAGAAAACTACTAGAGCTAATCAATGAATTTGGTAAAGCAGCAGGATACAAAATTAATGCACAAAAATCTCTTGTGTTCCTATACACTAATGATGAAAAATCTGAAAGAGAAATTAAGGAAACACTCCCATTTACCATTGCAACAAAAAGAATAAAATATCTAGGAATAAACCTACCTAAGGAGACAAAAGACCTGTATGCAGAACACTATAAGACACTGATGAAAGAAATTAAAGATGGTACAAACAGATGGAGAGATATACCATGTTCCTGGATTGGAAGAATGAACATTGTGAAAAAGACTATGCTACCCAAAGCAATCTACAGATTCAATGCAATCCCTATCAAATTACCAATGGCATTTTTCACAGAACTAGAACAAAAAATTGCACAGTTTGTTTGGAAACACAAAAGACCCCGAATAGCCAAAGCAATGTTGAGAAAGAAAAACGGAGCTGGAGCAACCAGGCTCCCTGACCTCAGACTATACTACAAAGCTACAGTAATCAAGACAGTATGGTACTGGCACAAAAACAGAAATATAGATCAATGGAACAGGATAGAAAGCCCAGAGATAAACCCACACACATATGATCACCTTATCTTTGATAAAGGGGGTAAGAGTATACAATGGAGAAAAGACTGCCTCTTCAATAAGTGGTGCTGGGAAATCTGGACAGCTACATGTAAAAGAATGAAATTAGGACACTCCCTAACACCATACACAAAAATAAAGTCAAAACGGATTAAAGACCTAACTGTAAGACCAGACACTATAAAACTCTTAGAGGAAAACATAGGCAGAACACTCTATGACATAAATCACAGCAAGATCCTTTTTGACCCACCTCCTAGAGAAATGGAAATAAAAACAAAGATAAACAAATGAGACCTAATGAAACTTAAAAGCTTTTGCACAGCAAAGGAAACCATAAACAAGATGAAAAGACAATCCTCAGAATGGAAGAAAATATTTGCAAATGAAGCAACTGACAAAGGGTTAATCTCCAAAATACACAAGCAGCTCATGCAGCTCAATATCAAAAAAACAAACAACCCAATCCAAAAATGGGCAGAAGACCTAAATAAACATTTCTCCAAAGAAGATATACAGATTGCCAACAAACACAGGAAAGGATGCTCAACATCATTAATCATTAGAGAAATGCAAATCAAAACTACAATGAGGTATCACCTCACACCGGTCAGAATGGTCATCATCAAAAAATCTACGAACGAGAAATGCTGGAGAGGATGTGGAGAAAGGGGAACACTCTTGCAGTGTTGGTGGGAATGTAAATTGATACAGCCACTATGGAGAACAGTATGGAGGTTCCTTAAAAAACTAAAAATAGAACTACTATATGACCCAGCAATCCCACTACTGGGCATATACCTTGAGAAAACCATTATTCAAAAAGTTTCATGTACCACAATGTTCATTGCAGCTCTATTTACAATAGCCAGGACATGGAAGCAACCTAAGTGTCCATCGACAGATGAATGGATAAAGAAGATGTGGCACATATATACAATGGAATATTACTCAGCCATAAAAAGAAACGAAATTGAGTTATTTTTAGTGATGTGGATGGACCTAGAGACTGTCATACAGAGTGAAATAAGTCAGAAGGAGAAAAACATATACCATATGCTAACACATATATATGGAATCTAAAAAAAAAAAAAAAAGTTCTGAAGAGCCTAGTGGCAGAACAGGAATAAAGACGCAGATGTAGAGAATGGACTTGAGGACACAGGGAGGGGGAAGGGTAAGCTGGGACGAAGTGAGAGATGGCATGAACATATATACACTACCAAATGTAAATTAGATAGCTAGTGGGAAGCAGCCGCATAGCACAGGGAGATCAGCTCGGTGCTTTGTGACCACCTAGAGGGGTGGGATAGGGAGGGTGGGAGGGAGACACAAGAGGGAGGAGATATGGGGATATATGTATATGTATAGCTGATTCACTTTGTTATAAAGCAGAAACTAACACACCATTGTAAAGCAATTATACTCCAATAAAGATGTTAAAAAAAAAAGAGAAATATGTCAGTGAGTATAATGGTATTCAGAGAATAACTTTATAACTATACTTGCAAAGCCAGACTCTGTAGGATAATTGTAGATGAAATGAGATATTAAATATGGTGTTATGAATAGCTGATTTGATTTAGAAGGATGACTGCTATTTCCTGGCAGTGGTATCAAATGACTGGGTTTATTTTCTCAAAGTCCTTAGTAACACATGCTTGAAAAAGCTTAGCCCTTTTGCTTGGAATGTAAATGTCAAACTGTCAAAATCATAAAAATGTCTCAAACAATTTCTGGAAAAAGCTTAATAGAAAAGAGAAATGCATAAACATTATAAAAGAGATCAAATATAAATGCCAACAAAGAAAATAGGTGAAATAGATCAGTATTCAGCTATAATTGATGCCCCCTCCCCCAAATCTTAACTTCATTTGGAGTTCAATCTATGTAATTTCTTCTTTTTCAAATTCCATTTAGAATAATATCCTGTTGATAATCTGTAGCTTTTCATGCAGTGTGCCTAGGTGATGAGACATCTTTTCTGAAGCACTCTTTGCTCTCTTATTTAGCATCTTTACAAAACAATAACAAATATCTTTATTTCATGCTGAGTGAAACATTTCAGCACGTTTATAAGGCAACGTTACTTAGAATCATCTTCCAGGCCATTTTCCTTCTTCCTCTAATTTCTTGTAGCTGAAAGCCACGGTATGCAAATTCACTTTTACATTCTTGCGTGTTTTTTTCATGGGGTCCCTCCCTCCTTTCTTTAGTATTAATTTTAGCAAGTGAGACCATCTATCTTAGGTCTTCCTTAACATAGCTGCAGTTCAATAGTTTTACTTGCATTCTCTTCCCTGATTTTCTTTTCTGTTGCTAATCTCAGACTCCCAGCCTCCAAATCTGTGAGAAAATGAAATTTTGTTGTTTAAGCCATGCAGTTTATGGTATTTCATGACAGCCAGACTAGACTGATACAAGTGGGCTTATCCTCATTAATAACACTAGGTTTTACTCAAAATGCATGCTTTTACATTTACCACAGTTGGTTTGCATAGTTCATTGGATGGCTGGAAACAGTGTTTGGACTTTCTAGACATATTATTTCTTAATTTGAAACCCAGGAGTATCCCATTTTAGCCAACATGAGTATGCCAATTTAGAACCTTCTCAGAATAGAAAATTGTCTCCCATGTTAACCTGCCAGTTAACAGCAAGAGCACCACGACCAGGGAAAAGAGAAATGGAGCTTACTTCCTACCAGTGCTCCCTGTGGAAGAAGGGGGCTGGAAGGATTGAGGGAGCCCACAGCTTTCCCCTGAATCTGTCCTCCCAAAACACAGGGTCTTCATTTACCTCTAAAGCTCAGTCTTTTAATTCATAGGTTTCAGGAATTTTGAATTTCACAAACCAGCAAAATTATTTGAAATATTGGAAAAGGAAGTTCCAGGTTTGGAGAACAATGGTGGCTGTCTGATTCTTAATATCCCACACATTTTCCTATTTGAAATGACAAATCCAGTAAGAGTAAATGAAACCTTAGCTGACTTATGCCTTCAGTATTACTAGGAGACAGCAAACACTGCGACCTTCAAATCACCTGTGAGTCGAGAAGAAAAATCCAAGAGTTCTTACTTCTCTCCTGCTGCTGGCAAGCCTGTGAGCAAGGAGAGAAAGTAAGGGGAAGTTTAAGAGAGCCTCTGAAAAGGAGCAGAAAGGAAAAGAGGACTTAGAAAAAGCAAAGGTAAAATCATCTCTAGAAAGAGAAAGTGCAACATTAAAGGCCAGAATTCTGAAAAGAGGTGGGTACTTGATAGAAAGTTTGCAGCATGAGTTGCAGGGAAGAGGCAGGACTGGATGTGACAGCTTTGATGAAGCACCACGTCCAGAGAAGAATGAGGCAGTAGAAGGAAAGAAGAAAATAAGAAGGGGAAACGAAGTATCTGGTGGTAATAGAAAAGAAACAAGGCACACTGGGCTTTCTCTTTCCCCAACAGCAACACAATTCATTTTCACTGCTGAAAATCCCCCTACCTTGAAAAAATAATGAAAAAAAAGAAGCAGCTAAAGAAAACTGAGGCAGTATACCCCAAGTAAATAAAATATACTCAAATAAGCATGTGATATATGAAAAAGTAGACTAAATCAGAAATACAAGTACTAAGGACTCAAATGCACGAAAAAAGGGAGAAATGAGAGTTGGCTGAATGTGGGAAAGAAACAGAAAAAAATTACACCAGAAATAAAGGTTAACGTAATTCAAAAAGAGTCATGTATCACAAGGTTCATTGCAGCTCTATTTACAATAGCCGGGACATGGAAGCAACCTAGGTGTCCATCAACAGATGAATGGATAAAGAAGATGTGGCACATACATACAATGGAATATTACTCAGCCATAAAAAGAAATGAAATTGAGTTATTTGTAGTGAAGTGGATGGACCTAGAGTCTGTCATACAGAGTGAAGTAAGTCAAAAAGAGAAAAACAAATACTGTAGGCTAACACATATATATGGGATCTAAGAAAAAATGGTTCTGAAGAACCTAGGGGCAGGACAGGAATAAAGATGCAGACGTAGAGAATGGACTTGAGGACACAGGGAGGGCGAAGGGCAAGCTGGGACGAAGTGAGAGAGTGGCATGGATATATGCACACTACCAAATGTAAAATAGCTAGCTAGTGGGAATCAGCCGCATAGCACAGGGAGATCAGCTTGGTGCTTTGTGACCACCTAGAGGGGGTGGGATAGGGAGGGTGGGAGGCAGACGCAAGAGGGAGGAGATATGGGGATATATGTATATGTATAGCTGATTCACTTTGTTATAAAGCAGAAACTAACACACCATTGTAAAGCAATTATACTCCAATAAAAAAAAAGAAATAAAGGTTAAATTACAAGGCGCCTGAGAGAGTAGATACGGATAAAAATTTAATAAAGGATCTTGAAGAAAAGCAGGAAAATAATTAAATAAAGCAAGAAGTAAAAAAAGGTCACAAAGACCAAGGCCTGGAGCTCACCATCTGGAACCATTTCTGAGCAGTTCCAGGGTGACTCAGCTTGCCCTTAATCCACAGTTGCACTAGAGGGCGGTGATATGGTGGCCAGGACAGAGGTGGGTTTAATAAAAAAGAATGGAACTTCAAAAAAAAAAAGGTCACAAAGAAAGTGGAAGACAAAGCACCAAGCTGATCTCTCTATGTTTGTGTCTTTATTCCTGTCTTGCCCCTAGGTTCATCAGAACCATTTTTTCTTTTTCTTTCTTTTTTTTTAGATTCCATATATGTGTGTTAGCCTACGGGATTTGTCTTTCCCTTTCTGACTTACTTCACTCTGTATGACAGACTCTAGGTCGATCCACCTCACTACACATATTTTCGTTTCTTTTTACGGCTGAGTAATATTCCATTGTATATATGTGCCACATCTTCTTTATCCATTCATCTGTCAATGGACATTTAGGTTGCTTCCATGTCCTGGCTATTGTAAATAGTGCTGCAATGAACATTGTGGTACATGACTTTTTTGAATTATTGTTTTCTCAGGGTATATGCCCAGTAGTGGGATTTCTGGATGAGGGGTGGGATAGGGAGGGTGGGAGGGAGACGCAAGAGGGAGGAGATATGGGGATATATGTATACACATAGCTGATTCACTTTGTTATACAGCAGAAACTAACACAACATTGTAAAGCAATTATACTCCAATAAAGATGTTGGAGTATAAAAGAAAAAAAGAAAGTGGAAGACAGGTAAGGAGAGTTCAACATGTTAATTGATGTCCCAGAAAGACAAAACAATGGAATAGAATTCATATTTAAAACTGTAATCCAGGAACACTTTACAGAAATAAAGGAAGACCTCAATCTGCACATAGAAAGGGCATATTAGTTATCAAGAAAATTGACCTGGAATGACCAACTCTGATACATATCTTAATAAAACTACTAGACTCTGAAAATAAGGAAAAAATCCTAGGGTTTCCAGGCAAAAAAGACAAAATAATGTAAAGGCAAGAGAATGAGATCAACACCAGACATCTCAGAAACAACATACAAAGCAAGGTAATTGCGAAGCTACAATTTTCAAGAAATTTAAGGAAAGAATATGTGAACTAAGGATATTATATACAACCAAGATATTCTTTAAGTATCAAAACTACAGGAAAATAATGTTGAACCTCCAAGAACTCAGAGAATACTATATAAATGTATAGCATAAAAGCTACTAGAGGATGAGCTTCATCCAACCAGTAGACAACTGAGAAAACCTAGGCAAAGGGACAACTCGTGAGCATTCATATACTTAATTGTAGCGTTCATTTAGACTGAAACAATGGTGGAAACAAAGGTAGAAGAAAACCATGCAAATATTCTGTGTTCTGATAAAGTAGAAAAATGTAATTAGAAATAAGAGAAGGGAGAGAAAAAGGGAAATGCAGAAAAAGAACACTGACTCTCATTTAGGTAATAGGTGAGCGTTAAAGGATATGATTTAAAACTGACATACCAGATAATGAAAATTTAAGTAAGAAAAAAAGGGGTTAAAAATTCTGGAATATATTAATACAAAGCCACCACTAGGATAAAAATATAAACCTTCCTAAATACAAAAGGAATTATTTTAAAAAGCAAAGAGGGTACAACCAAGTAGAAAAGAATACACAGTAATTGTAACATAATACATGCAGAAATTATAACAGAATTAGCCCAAACATAATAGTCATATCGATAAATTGAATGGGTTTAACTCAAGGTCAAAAGACAAATTTCAAAAGGCACTAAACAAGAGGGGAAAAAAGGACATTTTATAATGTTGAAATCCACATTCACATTTAGGATGTAACAGGTATGAATATCTACACAACAAATAACACAGCAACCACCTATGTAAAACAAATGCTACAAGAGATGCAGGGAGAAACAGAGAAACACACTGCTAATAGATACTTTAACACACAGTACGAGACAGGTCAAGTAAGCCAAATAAAAAATATGTAAGAACTAAACAACAGGAAGTAATTTTGGGGGGATATATATTGCATACTACATACTAATAATAGAGAAAATACAATCTTCTCAAGTATACATGAAACATTTGCAGGGATATACAAAGTATATACAAAGCAGATATACTATCTGCTTATAGTATCAGCAGATACTATAAAGTTATTGCAAACAGTACTTGCTGATCACAATGCAATAATACTAGAAGTTAAAAATGCAACCAAAGATGATCCTCTACTTGGAAATTAAAGATATTCTAATAAACTTAACTCTTGGGCAAAACAGGATGTATAAACAAAAATTACAGAATTTCTAAAAAATAATGATAATAAATACAACTGTGGGATACATTCTAAGCAGTGATCAGACAAAATTTCATGGCACTAAATAACCTATATCTATAAAAAGACAAAGATTAATTACATTCCCAACTGAAAGAACTAGAAGAACAACAACAAAGTAAAACAAAAGCCCAAGGAAGAAAATAATAAATATAAGAGCAGAAATTAAAATTAAAGAAGTAGAGAAGGAAAAACTATACACAAAATTAATGAATAAAATCCTGGAAAAACAGGAACAACATAGACAAAGGATTAGCCAGTTTAATAAAAAAAGGGAGGGGGAGAGAGTACAAATATACAGAATAACAAATAATAAAAAAGAAACAGCTATTGATACAGAGAAAAATGTTTAAAAAACATAAAAGATTATTTTACTCACTTCAATAGAAATACACATCTGAAAATCTAGAGGAAATGGATACTTTCTTAGAAAAATGTAATTTAACAAACTGACTCCTGTAGAAAGCTTAAAAAATTTTGCACAGGAGAAATAGTTATCAAACATTTACTCCACAAAGAAGCATCAAGCCCAGATGGTTTCATGGAGGAATTGATAAATTTGTCTACATAAAAATGTTTTAATTTTGCATGATAAAAAATAACCAAATTCAAAATCACAAAAAGATACAAAAATGGTCCTTAAACATGAATGTTTAACTTCACTCACAGTAGGAGAAATGCAAATTGAAGATACAATGAGATACCATTTCTCACCCATCTTCTGGCAAAATTTCAAAAGCTTGACAATATTAAGTGAAGCCTTAATATTGAGAAGGCTTCAAATATGGGAAGGGAAGAAGGGAAACAAATAGTCTCATACATTCCTGGCGGAGTGTGAATTGTCTCAACCTTTATGGAAAAGAATTTGTCAATATCTAGTAAAACTGCATATGCATATGCTGTTTGACTAGTAGCAACCCCACTTCTAGAAATCTACTCTGAGGGTATACTTCAAACAAACCAGAAATATATATGTAGGAACATTCATTGTAGCATTGCTTGTAATTTGCAAAATGCTGAAAACTATCTGAATGCCCAAGCATGGTAGATTGATCAGATAAATAAATTATGGTACCTACACACCATGGAACACTAGGCTGCTACAAAAAAAAAAAAAAAAAAAGAGAGAGAGTGGTCGCTATGGACTTACACGGAGTGATTTCTGGAGATGTTAAAGACAGCAAGTATGTGAAACAGCTAATAAACACATGAAAAGATGCTCAACGTCATTCGTCACTAGGGAAATGCAAATTTCCCTATGAGATACCATTTGGTATCTACAAGAATGCCTATAACAAAAAATAGTCAATAACAAATGATGGTGAAGATGTAGAGAAATGGGAACCCTCCTGAATTCTGCTGGGAACGTAAAATGGTATAGCCACGTGGAAAACAGTATGATACTTTCTTAAAAGTTTAAATACAAATTTATCATACAACCCAACATTTCCACTCTTAGGTATCTACCCAAAAGAAATGAAAACCCATGTCCAAAAAAGACTTGCAGGTGAATGTTCATGCAGCATTATGCATCATAGCCAAGAAGGAAGCAACTCAAATGTCCATCAACTATTTAAAGCATAGATAAATAAAATATAGGAGATTCATATAATGGAATACTATTCGGTAATAAGAATACTGACAGAAATGCTGATCTATGCAATGACTTGGACCTCAAAAACGTTATGCTAAGTAAAAGAAGCCAGGCTAAAAAGACAACATTGTATGATTTTATTTATATGAAACATCCAGAAAATAAAAGTCCATAGAGACAAAGTGGCTAGTGGTTGCCTGGAACTGGGGAGGAGACAGGGCGGCATGGGAACAAGGGTAAACCAGTAACCAGGCATGAAGGATTTTATCCGAATGATCGAAGGATTCCAAAACTGGGTTGTGGTCAGGTTGCATGACTCTTAAAATGGGTGAATTTTGTGGCAGTAAATCATACCTCAATAGTTTTTTTGTTTGTTTTCTAAGGCATATTTATAAACCATGCATCAATAAAGTTGTATTCTAAAAACGCATGTATAGAAACAGACTCACAGACTTAGAGAATGAACTTACGGTGTCCAGGGGGAAGGGGTGGGAGGGAGGGATAGGGAGTTTGGGATTGACATGTACACACTGCTAGATTTAAAATGGATAACCATGGTGGGAATGTAAATTGACCCAGCCACTATGGAGAACAGTATGGAGGTTCCTTAAAAAACTAAAAAATGAACTACCATACGACCCAGCAATCCCACTGCTGGGCATATACCTAGAGAAAACTATAATTCAAAAAGAGTCATGTACCACAATGTTCATTGCAGCTCTATTTACAATAGCCAGGACATGGAAGCAACCTAAGTGTCCATCGACAGATGAATGGATAAAGAAGATGTGGCACATACATACAATGGAATATTACTCAGCCATAAAAGGAAACGAAATTGAGTTATTTGTAGTGATGTGGATGGACCTAGAGTCTGTCATACAGAGTGAAGTAAGTCAGAAGGAGAAAAACAAATACCGTATTCTAACACATATACATGGAATCTAAAAAAAAGAAAAAAAAAAAAGGTCATGAAGAACCTAGGGGCAAGACAGGGATAAAGACGCAGACCTACTAGAGAATGGACTTGAGGATATGGGGAGGGGGAAGGGTAAGCTGGGACAAAGTGAGAGTGGCATGGACATATATACACTACCAAATGTAAAATAGATAGCTAGTGGGAAGCAGCCGCATAGCACAGGGAGATCAGCTCTGTGGTTTGTGACCACCTAGAGGGGTGGGATAGGGAGGGTGGGAGGGAGGGAGACGCAAGAGGGAAGAGATATGGGGATATATATGTATAACTGATTCACTTTGTTATACAGCAGAAACTAACACACCATTGTAAAGCAATCATACTCCAATAAAGATGTTAAAAAAATAAAATAAAATGGATAATGAACAAGGACCTACTGTACAGCACAGGGAACTCTATTCAATGTTATGTAACAACCTAATTGGGAAAAGAACTTGAAAAAGAATAGATACATGTATATGTGTAACTGAATTACTTTGCTGTACACCTGAAACTAACACAACACTATTAATCACCTATACTCCAATTTAAAATAGAAAGTTAAAAAAAAAAAAAAAAGGCATGTATATAGAGGGACCAACCCTCCCAGTTTGTCCGACTCTCCCAGTTTTAGCACTAAAAATTCTGTGTCCCAAGAAACTTCACAGTCCTAGGCAAACTGGGAGGGTTGGTTTCCCTACATGAATGCTACCTTTTGTGTAAGAATGAAGGGGGGGATAAGAAAACACATCTATCATTACTTTTCTTCATCAAAAGAAACACAGAAAACACCAAAAAATAGTGGAGTTGGATACTTAGGTGGCAGGGTGGGGAATGGGGCAGAAGCAGTAAGAGTGACGCTTCTCTAGTATACTTTTTGGTATAGTTCTGATGTTTAGAAGCATGTTAATGTTCTATGTATTTTCAAATGAATAAAATTAAATTTACAAGGATAGGAAGTGTGTGGGGATGGGCAGGGGGAAGGAACCTTAAACCTGGAAGAAAACTGAAACAAATGAACCCAATTTATTTCAAATAAATAACAATCACAGTGAAGGACAAAAAAGAATTAATCCAACTAATTCATGAGCACAAAATGTAATTACATATTCTTAGTCTTGGGCAGGGTACAGACAGGGAAAGAACTGCAAACAGTCGTGTAGTCTTTTAAGTGTGTTTTTAATAGTGATAGGGCAAAAGAAATTCTATGACTCTTTCAGATGTATTGTAGGACTGAACAAGTGAATAAATTGATTTTTCAGGGAGCCAGGATTCTGAGGAAGAAGGGACATAGAAACACGGAATGGGGAAAGCAAGAAAGAACCCTATGAGGATGGACTGCAATTGGAGGTATTAGTGTGAACTCATGATTTCTGAAATCAAACATCATGTGCATATGACATGTAAAATGTATGTGTACATGCATATCCGTGTGTATATGTCTGTATGTGCACATTTCCTAGTTCTGTCTGAATAGGCCTAGAAGCAAGATGACACCCAGTAGCAATGACACGTAGTAGCAATGAGCCTACCCAGCAGCCAGCAGATCTATGTATCTGTTATCATTCCCCAGAGTTCCTTGGAGAAACTGCTGAATCCAGATCCTGGGACATATTTAAGATAATGTGCTTCAAAAAAAAAAACAAAACAAAAAGGTAGTGGAAGCCACAAGGACATAGAAACAAGATTGAAATTGAAGGTACTCCTAACTGGTCAAATCTCAGACCATTTTAAGTACCAAAGTAAGTAATGAATTATAAGCCATTGAAAAAAATAGAAAACCAGGAGTCCAAAACAACAGTAACTATAAAAATTCATGGGGACAGATATGGACTAATGAATGGAAGGATGGGAGAGAAAGGAGGGTTCAGGCTTACAGAGAACGCTGTGTCAACTGGTACATAAGAAGAAATGCTGGAGTTGGAAAATCACCATTTTGTAACTGTCAAAGTAAAGATTGAATAAACAAGAATCATCAATGGATGCTAAATATTGGGGGGGAAATGTTGGTGTTAAGCATGGACTTAAAAAGAGCCTTCCACAGATTGCTTATCAGGTGTAAGGTAAAAAATAGTAACTATACATTGGAGAAACTGAACAACACCTTGACCAGTTGACCAAAATTAACAGTGAGGAGCAGATGGGACACCGTGTAGTTATCCTGGCCAAGAATGCATAGCCTGAATCTAATCATGAGGAAACCCAAAATGAGGAACATTCTATTATTAAAGGGAGGATAGGGGAGGGGACAGAAGACTGTATTTTTCAAAAATAGCTCAACACCATAAAAGACAAAGGCAGCCATGGAAATGACCCAGGGTAAAGGAGATTAAGGAAAGGTAAGCAAATCAACAAATGATAAAATAAAAATGGTAAAATCTTAACAATAGGTCAATCTGGATAAAAGATGTGTTGATGTTCTTTGCACTATTCTTACTCTTGACAATTTCTGGTAAATTTGAAATCCCTTGAAATTATTTCCATATAGAAAGTTAAAAAAACAATTAGGAAGGCCTGACATTGGGTTACTAACCTCATGTTTTGCCAAACAAGGTTATTACAATGCAATCATGAAAAAACCCCATACTACCACCATTTACAATTATATTTCTTTGTTTAAAAAAAGTGTGAGGAGAGGGCATATTAAACATCCCAAGCATAGCAATGATCTTAAATAAAAGAACGGTCCTTTAAAATGAATAAATTTAGATTTATGAATGACTTAACACATTATCCTAATTTTTCTCATTTCCCCGTGGATCAGGGGCAGCTAAGTCACCTTGGTGTTAGGGAATTAGTCATTCTAAATGGTGCATTTTCGACAATGGATGAAGTACAGTTCAGTGGAAAGAGCATGGAGTCTGGAGATAAATGTTGAATTCAAATCCTGGCTCCAGCAATTACCAGCTTTGTAACCTAAGCTCTCTTAGCCAGTTTCCTCAATTGTAAGGCAGATGGCTAAATCACAGAGTGTTAAGAGAATTAAATTAATGTATCTAGAATGATGCTTGACACAGAGGTGCTCAACAAATGTCTCCTCTCTTCCTTTGCTTGGTAGCCACCTTTCTGTTCTCTGGAGTTGTATATGACTGGGGCCACACTGGTCTTTTCCTCCTTGACCCAAAAACACAAATCCACTAGGATCATGTAAGAAACTGAATTATCCTGAGAATAAACCTCCTTTTTGGAGGTAAATTTCATGAAAATAGAAGCCAGACATATTGCATAGTAGAATAAAAAGACAGAAGACTTATAAAAACAGATGAGTTGGGGCACGGCTGGTAACTGATGAGTTCTCTTAAGGAGGTAAAGACAAGAGGAAGAAAGACAGTACTTGTTTATCTTAGAAAGGTCTGCTGCTCAAAAAAAAGAAAAACAGTATATTTTTTCTTCATATATTCACAAGTCTATTTTGCAAATAACCATCCTTCTACTTCCAAGAGTGAAAAATAGCTTATACCAAAAACAAACAGTATTAAAATTGCCAGTTCTTTGTGTTTTACTAGCTATGTATCTCTGAAGAAAAAAAAAAAAAATCAATTCAGTAAAATGTCCATAAATTATGAGATTTCATCCAACTGTCTATTTTTTTTTGCTCCCCTCCACATATTTCCTGTTTACATCTAACAGGACGATTTCCTTTTATGTTGCTAATGACAGTAATTCTTTAAAAGTCTGTTTTTTAAAATGGGAGAAAGAATTTTAAAAAATAACTAAATTGCATCATAGCAAAAAAATTTATATTGCCAACATAAATTTAGTTTAACATTTAAAATCTTTATAAAAGATAAATTCTGATTTTTTCCTTTATTTTATCATAATTGAAAAATGAAATCACTTAACATGAATACTTGATACATGATTTCCTTAAAACTTCTCTACAGTAAAACAAAACTGTACATATTTAAAGAGTGTATATAATATTATTAACACTCATGACAATTTCAAACCAACTAGCACTGGTATAGCTTCAACTTACTATTAGTTGTGGCTATTTACGGAAAAAAGGCGCAAATCTTATTAGGGCCCAGCATACCAGAAAGACTTAATCTTACATTGTAGAGTTCAAAAGTGGCAGTACAGTGTGAAGACACTATAAACTGCCATCTCCTTCTCATAAGTCTCTTAAAACAAAGGTTGGAAAAATACTCAGTACCTCAAATATAATAACTAACGAAAATATTTTCATTAACTACGTTTTGCCCAGAGTGATTAAGGACAAAAAAAATAGGAATTCTTGTTGCTTTATTATCTGATAAACTGCTAATAAGCTCCCGTTAGAAGTTCTTTAGACATTACACCAAGTCGTCTTGGTCTTCTGATCATATATATATTCACATATATATATGCATTTTTTCAAGTAAAGAAATGTTTAACAGATGTAAACTATTTATTGAATATTTGCCACCAAATATTGTTAAATACATTATCTTGCAGCATATCGCTTTCAAGTTAAAATGTCAGAAACAAACACCAATATTTACAATTCTTTTAAGGAATGTTATATAATGACACATTAAGGCGTAAATTCTTTTGGCTTATAATTCTTAAAAGAATGATAATAGCAAAAGTGATGCAAAATCTTCAGTGTGAGATTATGATTAAGCTACATTTTACAAAAATATGGTGTAAGATGGCAATAATCCCATTCAACATCCTGGATTATTAGATCCCTTCAGGAGGGACTGATAATTTATACAGTCAAAACTTTAAAATTTACAGATAAAGGCAGTCCAATACTGCCACTGAGAAGTACATCTCTTAACATATACAACTTTCAGGCCACAGTTTTGAAGGTCTGAAGTATCAAGTTGGTTTGATGAATTAGTCGGTTGGCACTTATGAACACATTTATTGCCCTGTTTCAAAAAAAAAAAAAAAAAAAGAACAATTAATTTTATCCCCCAAAAAATCATCCTTTAAAAATATTTTATACTTAAAATGCCCTACTAGCAGTAGCAATAAAGATCAATTTAGGGGGAAAAAAAGGCAAGTTGGTACTGAGTATCATAAATTTTATCCCAGCTTGGAACTGAAGGGTCCTGCATCATTTGAAACTATCTAGGAATTACTGCCCCCTAGTGGTTCTGGCTGGCAATAAGGTGTTGGTGGGCTGCTAATGATGGGTGGCACCTCAACAACCAGAGTTCACTTATAGGTCGAAAAAATAACTGGCCAAAGAGGATTCAAACATAGTCTCCAGCTGCAGTTTCACAGAAGTTACCAAAATAAGATCTGCTAAAACATTATACTCCGTCTCAAAATCTGTATATCAATGGGCATGATAAATACTTAAGAAAAAGCTCATTACTTTGAATCTGATTCATCCCAATCTCTCTTACCTTCTTTCAAAAAAAAAACTGAGAATTTTAAATTACTTTTAGAATATACTTTTAAAACAAAATAATCATGTGGTTTCAATATTTATGAGTCGACAATATATAAAAATATGCTCTTAAAAATTACTTCACGTGCACCATATTTCCTGTCAGTCCATCTTCATATGATCTGGAGCACAGACGTGACGCCCTAGTCCCCTTGCGGGGCCTTATCAGTTTCTCAGCAGCAAAGCTAAGTTTGTACAACTGTCCCTTGGTATCCAAGAGGGACTGGTTCCAGGACCCCCCCTCAGGTACCAACATCTGTGGATGCTCAATGCCCTTACATAAAATGGTGTAGTATTTGCACATAACCTATGCACATCCTCCAGTACACTTTAAATCATCTCTAGATTCTAACCTGTAATACCTAATACAATGTAAACACAATGTAAATAGCTGTAAATACAATATAAATGCTATGGAACTTTCTGGAATTTTTTTCCCCAAATATTTTCAATCCACAATTGGTTGAATCCAGGGATGTGGAACCTGCAGATACTAAGGGCTGACTGTATCTTCATCCTAGACATTCCTCAAAAAAGGGGGACTAGGAAGAATTAGACGACGAATCAATGTAAATTCATCCTCCTACTGAAAAATGGCTCAAAGATCAGCCTCTATTAATAATTTTCAATTTTGAGGAAACAGGGACAAAACTTGTGGCACATTATTCATACGCAAATAATGGTAATTTAAACAAGCTGCTGAATGGAGAAAAAGTAGTAGAGAGCTTGAATAATCCATATGCCTGTTTAAACTGTTAAAAATAAATATGGCACCAAGGCACCAGGATTTTTAAAAACTGAACCCAAGTGATTCTAATGTACAAACAGGAATGAGAGTGAATAATTTCAGATTAATGAAAATTATGCTCCAAATGAATTTCTACCTTTCAATGTGCTTATTCTAGGATAGTTCTCAATTAATCAGTATCATAAATAATTTTCTTAATGCAAATTATTCTTTTAATGTGTTTTTTGGTTATTTGGGCTTAGCAGGGGAGACCAAGGAAAAATAGATGTAAGTTTATTTTCAGAACACACCTGCTAGCTTATTAAACTAAGTCAACAAGGTACATTTCCCCTAGACAACCTGAATAGTAGTATGAAACAACACAAAACCATTAATAATATTTAGCTCAATATCTTTAATTTAGAATAAAATGTAAATATTTCAACCTGTTTGAACTATTTAAAATAACTATGAAAATCAATATACCATTCTAATGTATTTTTATTATTTTTTAATATTACTACAGTAATATTGTAATAGTTTGACATGGATATTTGGATCTTAAAATGTCAATGGTGGTATAGGATGTTAGAGGTCCCTGCCAATTAGAGCTGAAATAATCACCATTTATTCTTCTGCTTCAAGCACTGTAGGAAATTGGTCTTGTCCACAAAACTCTATTTGAGGTACAAAGAATTCTTGATAAGGTATGAGGCTGCAGAAGACATAGCCTCTGCATCAGTTTATACATTATAGGTACATGTGTATCATACATAAATCACATAAGATTACTCGGCTTTCTAGAATGTTCTACAGCCAAATGTATGTAAATTTTAAAATAATGTCCTATTTACCTTTTTAGTATACTTCCTGTCTTACAGAAAGCCCTCCCTATTTCAGGACAGTGGATCACAACCGTTTACAGCATTTTAAAAACATGTGAAGCACTTTTACAAAAACACACCTGAACCCTGACCCCACTCCAAGCCAATGGAGTCAGAATCTCTGAAGGTAGGGCCAAGGCACTGGGATTTTAACACACTGAACCCAAGTGACTGTAATGTGCAAACAGTATTGAGAAACACTGTTTTAACAATTGTGCAGCAGTTCTTAACAGACCTGCAGGATCCATGACATCTGGAAATTTCTCAGAAATGTAAATTCTTGGGCCCACCCTAGACCTACAGAATCAGAAACTCTGGGTGGGACCCAAAAGCAATCTGTCTTTAACAAGCCCTCCAGGTGATTCTGAGGCTATTAAAGTTTGAGAATCACTGCTTCAGGGGTTGGTAAAGTAGGCCAGTAAGCCAAATCT
The DNA here is from genome assembly GCF_028021215.1 of Eschrichtius robustus. Classification (NCBI taxonomy): domain Eukaryota; kingdom Metazoa; phylum Chordata; class Mammalia; order Artiodactyla; family Eschrichtiidae; genus Eschrichtius; species Eschrichtius robustus. The sequence continues at coordinate 47,974,890 of NC_090829.1, forward strand.
CACTCACTGTATGGTCTGCGAGCTAGGAATACTTTTACATTTGAAACAGTAAAAATTTTTTTAAAAATCAAAATATTATGATGTGACAGCTGAATTATATAATTCAGTGTCTATAAGTAAGGTTTTGTTAGAACACAGCCACAAAAATGCCACTTGTTTCCACACTGTCTACAGCTGCTTCTGCACTACAGAAGCAGAGGTGAAGTGCTGCAGCTGCAACAAGCCCACCAAGTCAAAATATCTGCCATCTGGCCCTTTTCAGAAAAAGTCTGCATGCAACTCCTGCTCCAGACTAGAGTTATGGCTGGATTATCAACCATTCCCTTTCTATTTTTAACAGTCTATCTTAGTAAGTTGGTGTAAGTATTAATAATATAGTAAAAGGGTTTAATTTATATGGTTTTAGTATCATATAAAACCACACAGCTTTCTAATTTTTAAAAGAAAAGGATGATAAATGACAATACTTACTTGCCATCTTTAAAATAGGTTTTCAGAGTATCACTGAAACTTTTGGAGTACTTTACAAATTCTTTCTTTTGGTGTTCAAGTGCCTGCAGACATCAAAAATAATTTTAAAAAATACTAAATAAGAAAAGAGAAGTAACACAAAAGCCAAAGTCAAAGACAGGAGATTACACAGAATACGAACGTACCTTATATTACAGATAAGCATTTTTAGGAGTATTTACTTAAATATATGTAACAGCATATTTAAATGCAAGGACAAACCCAGTCATTAATGATACAAAACCATTTCCAATAGTTCAACAGTCTTATTATTTAATTCAGTAAAACGACTAGGTGTAAACCAGTATCTAGGGTGGCAGCTTGCAAGGCTTCTACTAAACTTACCCTGCGGTTCTGGTATTGATATTTCTTGAAGACACTGTTCACTGTATCAAGAAGTTCTTTTATTGCACTAGCTATATCCCTGTTGGGTGAGGAAAAAAGAATCTTCTTAAAATCAGTTTCATTTGAAAGAAGTCTACATTTTTTTTTAAGAATCACTGCACTGTTAACAACCATATGAACACGGCATCAAGCACAAATACTTGACTGGCTAGTTGAATGGGGGTTTTAGCCTGTACCCTCCTGTGATCCCAACTACTCTTGCACTGCTGACAAAACACTGCACAACTAACATCAGCTTTCCCAAATCAGTAACATTTCATTCAGCATTACTCACTCAGATTTATAAGAAAATACCTCTGCCTCTCACCTTTTCCAGTTACAATTCTTCCTTTCTCTGGCCCATGTAGGTGAATTCAAGCAACCATATCATCCACTTTTGCTAATTCACGAACAATTATATGAAATTTTGCTATTACGTGTTAACTCATTTCTGTACTTAAAACACCAAGTTACAGACCTGATGTAGTTTTGAAACATAGTTTCAAACATAGTTCTGATGTTTAAAATATTTCCTCCTCAGATGTAGCTCTTCTCTCTTAAGACACATCTGTTCTCTTCCAAACCTTTGCTGACACTATTTCCTTTAGAAAATATATTTAAATTTCTGGGAGACAAGATCAGAATATTCTTCTACCTTAACCTTTTCAGCAATCATCCTTTGAGTATATATGTATCAGCACTTTTCTCCCCTTTCTAAAGAAAGAGAGAAGAAATCAATAATTCTCATTTGACTTGACTATTCTTCCTATCCATGTACGATTTTTTAAAAAGTCTTCTTATCTTTTGTATCTATGCCCTTTTCAACTTCCATGTTCTAACTTCATAGTAATATTTTGGCAAACTGAACTTAACTGTAATTCTGCATTCTCAAATAGCCTCTCGGTCTCTAAGGCAAACCTTCTCCTTTTCACATCCATTCTCTTAGCTGTTAATTGCTACAAAAACTTTTACTGTTCAAATGCAATGCAAGTGTGAAGATATGAATTAGTAAAACATCAACCTAGACCACCACAAACATAACCTTTTATTACCTACTTTTTAATCACAAATCTCAGATTTCAGTTATTTCACACCTAAAACATTTCAGCTATACTATTTAAAGAAAACCAACAAGCTCCGTGTCCAGATTTTTGTGTGTACGTGTGTGTTTCATAGCTTATTTCTAGTAAATAAGCATATGGAAATTCTAAAAATTATAAATATACAGAATTTTGGTATAAAAAAGTATTTTAGCCTATTCTGAAGGAGTAACGATATTTTTATTAAATATTTCAATAACTATTTCCTTATTACCTCTTGCATTTCAAATATCGGCATCAGGCTGAAACATTAAAACATTAGATATTCAAACAGGATAATGAATTTACATAATTACATCTGTCCACTCTTTTTTGGTTTTTGGCCTCTAGTAATAACAATTTTAAGTTACATTAACTGTTCCTTTCGTTTATGTTTTCGAGAAAGTTGAATCCTTCTGTATTGCTGTGATGGGCGTAAGCCCCCTACTGCTTAATAAAAGTGTCATATGACCATCTCATTATGTGAGAAAAATTAGTTTCAACAAATAAAAAATGTCAAATCTCTGAATATGGAAGATTCTTCAAACCCACAGTAAGCTTATTCAAAAGGAATACAACGAAGCAAATTATAGTGATCAGACAGCTGTTTTATACATAACCATACCTTGTTGTGTACTTTAATGAATATTGGGAGTCTGTATGTACTTTAAAAGAAAAGGGAAAAAAAACTCCCCAGGTGATTCTGCTGATGAACCAGGTTTGGAAACCACTGCTTGGAAACCCAGAACCTAGAGCTAATCCTTGATCCACTATTTGCCACGCAGCTTTATAAAGACCAAGGCTGTTTATCCCTAGGCCTGGCCTTTTCTAAAACAATCTGCAGCAATTTATATCAAATATTATGTCATCTGTATGTACACGGAACAGCATTTTCATTTATGGCACTAAGGTTTGCACCAGGGAAGCTAAATTATTTTAGTTAACTACCCGAGGGTTTGTTTCCTATAAGAGAAAATACCGGCACACACACAAAAAATACTTCAGACAATTAAACAAAATAAAGAACTGTGGAAAAACTGAGGGTAAAATAATTATAATGCAATTATATGCAGTTTGGAGTTAATGGATTCTGTGATACGGGACATATAGTATGTGTAAGTAGAAAGGAATTTTAGCAACTTGCAGGTTGCTGAAGGGGTTAAGGGGGCAACTCTGGGGAACATATACGCTGAAAGAGAGGACCACAGGCATCAGAAGAAATGTAATACGTCTTATTAAAAAAACTGCATGGAATAGCAGAGCTTCTAACTGTATCAAGCAAATTTGTATAATTATGTTTATACAAACACTCTAAAGGAAGGAAATTCCTACACTGTATGTTTAGTTTGGTCTGGACACCTCTGGAAAAGCTATTTTGAGGCCAGCATCAAAACCAAACGCTGGTTTTTCACCTCTGAATATGCAAATGTAGATTATAAAGAGTAAATAGATAAATGCATAGCTTTCTGGACTATTAAATCACCAGTTTCCACTAGTCATCCATTAATTGGAATGTATCCTAAGAATTAATTTTATAAAATATTTGCATAAGCTCAAATGTAGTCAAACAGACACATTCATTAATCAAAAGTACTTTTAAAATAATTTGTTTGCTGGATCATTTTTCCTAATCAACTTCATAGAGAGAGGGAAAAAAAAATCTTATTTCACAATGCTTTAGGTGCTGTGAGTGTATGCTAGGTTCTGTACTAGGTACCAGGTATATCATTTCAATTCTCACAACTATTACCCTCATCTTCACAGGCAGAAACTAGAATCACAGAAGCTAAGCAAATTATCCAAGGTCACACAGCAAAATGCTGGAATGGGGAGTCGAACCTAAGTCTGCTGATATATACAAAAATATATGGATATTTGTTAGCTGACAGGAATCTTTTCTCCTGTAACATTTTGTACAGTACTTGGTATAGTAGGTATTTAATCCATGCTTATTGAAAAATATTGTTAAAATATTTTGAAAGAAGAGGATATCCACCTTAAATATGAGAAAGTAAAATATTTTAAAGAAAAATAATAACTGTACAATATGTTGTGCTTGAAGGATAAACTATTTTATACTTTGGTGCAATTTTATCCACTAATTTGTCAAACAATTAACACTGGTAACAATATATATCAAAAGTTATCAATATATATCAGTGATACAAATAATTATACCTTAGCCATCCGTGCTAATGCACACATGGCTGAATTTCAGTCTCAGAAACAATATATATTAACAACAAACTTTCCATGGCAAATTATCCCTCCTAAAATGGATACGAAATAAATTTTAATTGCCAATCATCTTAATTCAGTTGGCTGAGTACACTCCAGAGAACAGAACGGAAATATTACTACTGCCCCATAAATGAGAGACAAGACCCTAATTCAGCCTTTGTCAAGCCTCTTAGGCTCTTGACCTTAACTCCCTTTTGATCAAAATGCGGCTATTAATAAATTGGTTTTCAAACTGTATCTCTTTAGAGCCACACTGGGTTTAGCAGAGACGTCTCCAGGACTTCCTAAGATGGAAAGAGGGTATCAAAATAGCAGGATGAGGGCTCCAGACCTACCATCTCTATCTGAGCTTCAACTACAACACCGTTCTGCCTCTTTCCTACTGACACCCTAGATAGGATGTCCTTCACCACACCTCTTCCAAACAGCAGAAACATTCTTTTTTTCAATCACCAGATTAGATCAACATTATGAATCTATGATTGGGAAGCAGCAGAGAAGTCCCTGGAGTCAGTCTGCTTAGGCTCAAACCAAGTTATAGAAATGTAGCATATGATCACCAAAACAAATTAAACCTTAAATCATCTGAAAATTTTAGAACTAAGTGTTTAAACAGCTGTGTTTGAGATCACTGATAATTTATCCTTTTATGGGCCAAACATGTTCACTTTATACCAAACTGAAAATAAAAAGCTGTATTAAAAACTGTTAAAGTTGGGGCTTTCCAATAAAGGTAAAATATTTACCTTAGGGTTTATCCCCTGTGACATGGATTTTGGCTAGTCAGTGAAGTCTTTTGTACTTTCTGATCCTCAATTAGAGGACCAAAAAGAAGAGGGTCACTCCTTGATAGCTGGGTTGGTACCTGTCACCGTTATTTTCTAAAATGGGTCATACTCCTCCCTCTAACGCACTCAAAATTGGTGGCCAAATAGCTAAAATAGAAGTTTGCAATGTGAATTACAAGGAATACTCTTCCCCTGAGATGTATGCTAATATTTATTCCAAGGCGGCCTCCTTCAGTTCTTTAAAGATACAACATATGATGCAGCTTCTTCCAGAAAAAGATCTGTGCTAAGTTCTTCCTTTCTAGCAATTTCTACTTGTGGTTTCACCAAAAGGTTGCATTCATAGTGCCACTACAGTTATTCCCAGCTTTCTCTGTTTTCTACCCATTGAGGCTGAAGAAAATTATCTGACTCTTTAGTTTGAAAATACTTATCTAGAAATTATGCTTGGAGCTTCCCCCTCATTCCTCCGCCCTCTCACCCCCCGAGGAGAGTGCCCCTGGGTTGAGGCACTCGTGCCCCTGCTCGAGAATGACCCTTTTTGCTGCTGCCCATCAACCAGCCTCCTGGCCTCACACAGTTCTCAGTCTTTTTTAACCTATATCCCAAAGGCAAGGATTTTTGGAGGTTCACCATTTGGTCAACATTAGAAAGTGCTATTCATCACTAAGGGTACATTATTATGCTAATGACTTGTACCATTTCTGAAATAAAAACAATATTGGTGCCCTTCGTTATCAATCTCTATAATTTATCCAACTCCTCTCTTCACTTTAATCTAACATTTACATTTTTCCATTTCTCACGAAGTTCAAACTGCATTCCAGTTTATGCACATTTCACTCTGTTTTTAAACATTCTAAAAAATGTTACTGTACTCAGAAGCCAAAGGGACAGTTTAGAAGTTAATAATAAAAATGTAGCAATTAAAATTTTCAAATATTTTATTTCAAATTAATATTTCAATTTAATATTAATATCATACCAACGTAAAACATACAGAATGAGTGGTTCCTTTGAAGTACTTAAAAAAAATAAGAACCAAATAAAAAGTTGCTTACTTGATTGTCTGCAGAAACCTCACTCTGTCATTGATCTCATCTGGGATCTTACTGAGAATTTGTTTAAGTGCTCGTGCCTTTTCGTTTAGGTCCTGGAATTCTGGCTCCGGTCGTTCAATCATATACTCTGATAAAATACATAATAAAAAAAAAATCATGCAACTTGCTGCCAAATTCAAGTCTAAGAATTTCCAATGTGTTGGTCAAGGAGGTGGGGGGGGGGGAGGGGGGAGATAAAGGCCAGATAATTAGGGAAGACAAGGTTGCAAAGCAGAAGTCATTACAGTTCAACTTAGTTCTGTAATTATATTAGGACTCCCTCCAAATAAAATATCAGAAAATGAAAGACTGAACATTTTCAATTTGGGGTAAATGGAAACCCATGAAACCTTAAAAATTAAAAAAATTAAAAAAAATAAATAAATACAATTTAAAAGGGAGGCTTAATCAAGTTTTTCAGGCCTCTCAAGCTACATTTCACAAGGAAACCTTAAAGTAAGTAACATTTGTAACAAATACAATGGCAATGGGGAATATGAGTTTAATAAAAACCTCTATACTGAATGTACTACCAGATTCATTATAGACTTGGAAACATTACAGCTCTACCAACTCTTCAATATAACCCAGCCTAACAGGCTACAGATGCTCAAATCTAGAATAATGATGAGGACTTTCTCATAATTTATGGAATCAGTTGAAAACATCTACATCTACTTTTGTTCTCCCTTAATAAACATGGGAAATTATACCTCTATGTTTTTCTAAATTAGTGGGAACTGCATTTAATTCAGTTAAGCTAAATTTAACTGAAACACATTTCTAATTATTTAGAAAAGCAAAAATGTGAAAAGAGGCCAAAAGAATGATTATTACATTGTTCTCTCGAATCTGTGTTTGAAAAAAAAAAATACGCAATACTAAAGTTTAAAAAGAAGAAACTCATTACTTTCAAACTGGTATTTGCATAAAGTCAACACAAAATAAAATAACCATTCCAAACAGCTTGTCTCTTGGTGAAACTAGAACTCATCAAACATATTAATTAGTAGGGGAAAAAATTAAAGCATGCAGCATAAACAAATGCTTTACTTCAAGTAATTAAATCTGACAAATATAAAATAAGAACTACATTTCTATTGTACATGGGTTTATTTTTTCCCACTTTCAAAACAATAATAATAACAATAACAATAAGAGGGAAGGGAGAAGGGGAGGAAGTCCCTTTTATCAAATAAGAAAGATCTGGAGGAAGAGCTTTTCAGCAACTGGAAGGAACTAAACAAGACTCCTTCTGATTACCTTCTACATCATCAGCTGCCATTCGAAGAAGGGACTCTGTGAAGTTGACTTCTACACTTTTTTTCTCTAAAATTTTCATAATGATGTCTTGTGTGAGTCCTGGATTTTCTTTTTCAGCCTATAAGAAAGAGAAAGCTAGTTTTGAAATATAGAAACTAAATTAGCCATTTCAAAGCCAAAACCTAATTGTTTAGAACCTGTTGGGACCTCCTTAAACTGATCAACTTATAAATAAGAGCAGAAATCTTTGCAAAGCAGGTGTCGTGATGGCACTCACTTATGTTTGGGTACAGCTTGTGCATCCGTAACTTCTTATTACAGCCATGGTCCCATTTTCCATTTCAACATAAAGTATTTAACATTTCCTACTTCTCATTTACACTCTCTTGCAATCAAACTAATAACAAACGTAGAAATAAAGATTATATATATACTGGTAGTTCTTCAATTACTTTTTTCAATAGATTAAAGACACTGAAGATTTTTAGCTTTTTTTTCATTACGTAAATATTTCGACTTGAGGATCAAGCAGTAAGTCATCTCACCAAATTTTTGCAGATTCTTTGCATTTAAATTAACAGAATGTCAGGAAAAACAAACCAAAATAAAAAAATAACCCTTCCTTTGGAGGTTTTATTGAAGCTATGTGATCCCTTAACTACATTCCCACACAATGATTTTCATTTCCTATTTTTGCAGCAAGAGTATTTCCTTCACTAGCTTTCAGAACATCATTAATCCTTTTACTACCTCCTGAGCTTGTTTCACTAATGAGTTTGCATTGATTCATGTTACTTACACTCCCTTCGGTACTAAAATCTTCTAGTCATTTCAAGATTGAGCATAAAGAGTTCTGAGTTTACCAAAGTTAATTTTCGAGATTTTGGTTTTCCTTTGTAATTCTGTCCCATTTTATTATTTTAGAAAATTTTATAATCACATTCAGTTTCTTTTAGGATGCCTGCCAATTTTAATCATTATGCTGATGATTTCCTATCTTTTTTGCCCTGATATTAAATAGCAAACACAAACACAACTTATGATCTATCAGATAGCAATCTATTTGCTTCCTGATGTGCCAATTATGTTTAACCTCTGCCTCCTCAATTCCATTCTGGTATCACTGCAGATTCAGCTTTATTTGGTTCCTATTGCTCTTCACATTATAACACCTTGCTTCTCATTAATTTCAAGTACCAAAAACCGAAAGCTTATGGAATGAAAGGAGAAAAAATATACACATTTATCTCAGTCCTGGGGTCATTTTAACTGCTGTCAAATGCTACACAGGAAAATCATTTTGAAAGTTGATTAATAATAATAAAATATGTCCTACTGAATTCCGTTTCTTTTATAACCTGTTTTGATTTTTCCTCTCATGAATATAATTAAGGAAGAATCTACTTTAATAAGATTTGCCATTAAAAGAAAAGCTGTACAAATATGGCTTAAGACGGTATCAACATTATTAATCTGGTAAACTGCCACAAAATAACATACAGTATACTAATTAAATAAGCCACTATTTGATAGCAGTGGTTTATCTTCTCTAAGTAGCATTAAATCCACCTACATAACGAATTATCTTGGAAAGCAGGGGAGCATTCTCTATGTGCTTCCAGAGAATGCCAACAGAAAAATAATGCCTCTCTGATTAAGTTATAATAAGCTACTGAAAGAATTAAATGCTGAAAGCCTGAGAACAAAGTTTTCAATACCAAGTTCATCTGCAGTCCCCAAATGCCAAAGCTGGAGCATTACAGAGTTCTTACAGAGGTCCCTAACTTTCTTAGTTCACAGTGTTCTTAGTACCAAAAGAAATACCTAACAGTGCTGTGTATTAAGTAAAGTACAAAACAACTTAATAAATACATCCTAACAACTTAATAACCTTTAAATTACATGAATTGAAAGAAAAGTATTTTATTTTATTCTTAAATAACCACAATCCCTAACGAGATGTGTGCACCTGTTGGGCACTGCACAATTTCTCAAATGTTGGAATTAGACCCTTCTACCCTCATTTCCTGTTGTACATTGATTTTCTTGTGATACTTGCATTCTGTCAACAGCAGTGGCCAAAAGTCCAGTTTCACAAAGATATGACATCATTGAAAGGAATGTAGCCCAATCAAATATGCTGAAACTGCAAACTATTTCAAGATAGTCATTCATACAGTGTCAACCTAATGTTGAGTATCACTGTGGTTCCTTCAAATTTTTAAAATATCTCACGACACCACTGAGTTTGCTGCGTGGTCCTGGAGTGCCTCGGCACGTACTTTGGGAACAGTAGTCTAGCATCTTAGCTATTTTTTATCTTAAAAGCCTTAAATTTAATCAGTGACTCTAGTTGACAAAACAAATATATCTACCCTGAAATCAGAGACTCTATCTATACCTTCAAGATTTCCCTCAGAATACAACCTTAAACTCTGCTGTCCAACTTTTCTGAAAAATCCAAGAGTGAGAGAAAACTATCCCAAAGGCAATAACATCCACTCTTGTGGAGCAATGATTCTCAACACTATCAGAACCTCCCAGAGGGCAAAGGAATCAACAGCAGGATAGATATCATAAAAGACAATACTAACTAGTATTGTTTTATCTTTGGAAAAATTATTTTAATCTTTTTTCTCCAGATAACAAAACTAGATATTAAAGCTTGATAAATATCACTGTTGTTGTGGACCAAGAACTGGAAACATGAATATATATATATATGGATATAAATATGGATATATGGCTGGGCAAGAAACATGAAACAAGGTTTTTTTAATCTTTTTCAAATAAGTGAGTGTAAAAATTACAAAAATCTTAATTTTTTTAATGCATGTCCTCCTTTAAAGTCATTTGAAATTCTAACAAATATAGTAATTAAGAATAAATCAATGCAAAACTAATATATTTTCCTCCAAATAACTTCCACTATCCCCAATTAAGAATCAGTGCCGTGGATAAAATTATCCATGTATTAAACCAGATCTATAATAACCACATACTTTAAACACAGTTTGCTTTTTTTTTTTTTTATAAAGTTTTCTGGTATTGTCATGTGGGCCTGTGATGCTATTCTTTTTTTTTTTTAATTTTTTTATTTATTCATTTATTTATTTATTCATTCATTTATGGCTGTGTTGGGTCTTCGTTTCTGTGTGAGGGCTTTCTGTAGTTGCGGCAAGTGGGGGCCACTCTTCATCGCGGTGCGCGGGCCTCTCACTGTAGCGGCCTCTCTTGTTGCGGAGCACAGGCTCCAGACGCGCAGGCTCAGTAGTTGTGGCTCACGGGCCTAGTTGCTCCGTGGCATGTGGGATCTTCCCAGACCAGGGCTCGAACCCGTGTCCCCTGCAATGGCAGGCAGATTCTCAACCACTGCGCCACCAAGGAAGCCCCACAGTTTGCTTTTTAACTGTACTTTAGAGTTAAAACATCAGCTTATATATAAGGATATTATTAAGAAAGAGCTTAATGAAATTCATTATTTTATCTCTTTTATGAATGTCATTGAGTATATACCATATACTACTTCAGAGAGGGTCTTCTTTATGAGGACACACAGGAGAAATTTCTCTCTGTTCCTGATGTCAGAAAAGCTAAAAAACTGACTTTTGCCTTATCGATACTACAGTGTGCAACAGATCACTTTTCCTTCTTTTCTTTGGCCACAAAGATGCTTAAAATAGTCCCCCTCCTGCCTCCCTAATGACCAAATATACCCTTCCAAACCACACTGATACTTAATGGAAAGCAGAAAAAAAACACTAAGGATGGTGCTGCTTCACTGATTCTCTTCATTAACCCAATGATTTGGCAGGATGTATTTTAATGAAATTAGTATGTATGTGTACACAGGCACTGCATTTTAGAGTATTAAACACATCAAAATAGCTCTAATCCAACACACACAATGTAATTTCTTCTAGTGAAATACGCAGATGTCTAATGACATTATTTATGCTATCAGTTAAGAGTGGTATCTATAAACTAATCTTTGCCATAAAAAGAAATCAAGCTGGATGGATTTATAGTTTCAACTCCAATGAGGCTCAAATATAAACTTTTTCTAGATTTAAACATTAAAATACTTTCCTTGAAATATAAGTTGTTTTAGCTATTGATGGGAGCAAACACACAAAAAGTAAATAAAAATTAAGACTTTGGGTATCTTGATATGTATTTAAAGATGGGATGGATTAAGTTTTTTTTTTTTTTAAAGTATTTGTTTATTTATTTATTTATGGCTGTGTTGGGTCCTCGTTTCTGTGCGAGGGCTCTCTCTAGTTGCGGCAAGCAGGGGTCACTCCTCATCGCGGTGCGCGGGCCTCCCACTATCGCGGCCTCTCTTGTTGCGGAGCATAGGCTCCAGACGCGCAGGCTCAGTAATTGTGGCTCACGGGCCCAGTTGCTCCACGGCACGTGGGATCCTCCCAGACCAGGGCCCGAACCCGGGTCCCCTGCATTGGCAGGCAGACTCTCAACCACTGCGCCACGAGGGAAGCCCTGGATTAAGTTTTATATGAAAGACTGTACCCAATATGTACAGTAGGGTTGTCCAATAAATATAATGCAAGAAACAATGAGGAGCCTATGTAATTTTAAATTTTCTAGTAGCCACATTAAAAAAGTAAAAAGAAAAAACATGTGAAGTTATTTTAAGAGTACATCCAAAATATTACCATTTCAACATGTAATCAACATAATATACTTATTACTGAGCTATATACATTCTTTTTTTTTGGTATTCACCCTCAAAATCTGGTGTGTATTTTATACTTGGAGTACAACTCAATTTGAACTCGCCATATTTTAAGTGCTCAACAGCAACACGTAGCTAGTGATTATCAAATGAACATCTCAGGTCTAGAGACAATGAAAAAATTCATTCAAGTGACTCAGCTGTATATCCTCAAAATATCCTTAATCTGACATACACAGAGGTCTTATTTTCCCACTCAAAAATACTGTTTTATACTTATGTTCTATAGGTAAACAATACGAAGAAAATCTTTGAGTTATAACTTTATAAAAGTTTTAATAAGTCAAATAAAACAGAATTTAAAAATATACTCTAAAGCTAAACAGAACACTCTGAAGAAGTCAGTTTCAAAAGCACGAAGTGACAAAAGCTGAATGCTAAGGAAACAGCGCCTGTTCCAGCTCACTCTTTAGAAGTGTTTTAAGCTTTAAAGAGTACACTGAAACAAGCACAAGATGACTGAAAAGGTTTTCACTAAAAAACAAAACAAAACAGGTTTTCACTAAAAAAATAAAGAAATAAACTGGCAATTATCACATGGTATTTAGATTTATATATAACATACATTTTAATCATCATAATAAATTATCTGCATCTCACCTTAATGAAAGCCGCTCTCAGTGTCTGAGCTGCAGACAGATTTACTCGTTCTAGCTGCAATAAAAATTTTAAATCATTATTAACATCGATTTTCTTGGAAAAAGCACATTTCTGATATTTCATTCGGCAGTAATCACATTGATATGTTCATCGATTAACAAAAATACTTGTTAATGATTCTAAATCACCATAATTCTTCAAATAGACAGGCAATCTAAAATTTTCATTAAAATCATGAAAAATTAAGGCATGTATATCAGTCTCTTAATTTATTCCTTTTAAAAAAATACTCTACCTTAAAGATAGATTTATTTTAAGATATGCACAGAATACAAAATAACATTAAGTCCCTATAGAAAGAATAAACATATTCACTTAAATTTCTGAAAATAGGGAGGGTTCAAGATTAACTCTCAGTGCTCTGTTGCAAATACATGGCAAATTATGTGTGTACTGACTATAAAATGACCAAAACAAAGAAAATATCTATTACTTAAGATTCTTTGTATTTACTACCTTACTCTTTTAAAATTGCTTTTCAATCCCCTCAGTCAGGCATTAAACTGAGATTAATCTTTTTTATTAATTAGCAAATAGCACTGATAAAAGGTTTGACAGTTAAATTGAAGACTGTGGATCATCTGGATTTCAGAGATGCTTTCATCTGTCCTCTATTTTTTTTTTTTTACCAGGATTAAAATATGGTTACCTAAAATCATGAGTCAAAAGCTCAAATGCTTTTAATTCTTATATTGAATGTGTAAGGTTTACAATTCTGAAAGATAAATGTCCTTATTAGACACTATATAAGTTGCTTTTCAGTGAGCTGAAGAAGGCATGCAATTTCATTAAAAAACTCCATTTTTTGAAGAGTTAACTGCCAGGCTTAAAATAACTAGCTTCAGTTAAAATCAGATTTCCTTAGTCCCTAAGAATTAGGCCAGTTAACTCAATAAAACTCAACATAAATATTTTTTACTTGGGACAATATTAAATGTTCAAAAACAATGTAACCTTTGTAGATTTTTATGCAAGTAGAATATTTCTACAAAAATCTTATGATTATATATCACATCATACAATAAATATTCCTTTCAATTCCTTAAGGCAATGAAAATGTTTTCCTTTATAAATGACATACACACACACACACCCCCCAATGAATCTCCAACAGTTTAAATCAATTTATTTTCTAAACAAGACAGAAATGCCAAAAACCTTATCTCCTTACGAGTTATCACCTTAAGCAAAAGGCAAAAACAACAAAATCTGCCAAGATAAATAATTTATCTCCAAAAATAAACAATGGGCCATTTAATTTAGTATTTAACTTGGTTTCTACAAGTCTTGTAAAATCTAACATTGCCCTGGTAGGTCAAAGGAAAGACACAAGGGGACCCAGGTAGGCAAAAACAGCAAATAAGCAACTAAATAAGGTAGGTATATTAATTAATGAAGGTATATTTCCCAAAATTAAAATTTTCTTCTTTGACCAAATTAATTTAATCACAATAAATCCCAATGAATAGTAAAATAACAATACAGCTCTTCTGATCTCAAGTTCATGTTGTGCAAGGGAGGCAGGGGCCTACAGCAGGATGAGTGTTTCCTCCCAGATAGGAACCCATTTCCTTGTTCGGGTTACACCACCCTCTGACCTCTTCTGACAAGTCAAAGGTCTGAGTCAGATGTGTGCCTTCAAGTATCGGCATTATTAACTCATTCTGCACTGCCCTGACTGGTATGTGAAATGGTCAAGGGAAGTAAAAGAGGCCCCAAAAGTCAGTGAAGAACTATAAAATTGGTCAAGATAGACATCTACATCTCTAGATTTCTAGATTAAGTTTACATATATATATACCTTAGGAAAGACAGAAAGGTCAGACTTAACGTACTGAATCAAATCTGTGAGCTGTGAAGCACCTGACCAGAACTCTGCTAGGAATCATTTGGGGATACATTATTTACCCACACATCTTGCAATAAACCCACCAGGCTTTATTACTCATATGATATCAACATTGCCCAAGAAGTATGAGGCACAGAGGCACATACATACATTCAAAAAATATTCTGAATGAAACTTAATCTTTCATCCATAAATTTATCTAAATTGTTCTTGCATCTATTTATAATTTCAGCCTGTAATACTCAGGTAGCAAGATATGTTTATACATGCCCTATTAAAAAGTGCTTCTATTTTAGGCCTCTTACATGTGATAGATGATTTCACAATAAAATCATGTTCATCTTACCTGTACCTTTCATGACAGTATCAGGTTCTGGTAATATACTAATAACAGCTACCATTTACTAAGCACATATTATGGACTATTATATAGAGTATTTTTATAGAGAGTATCTCTAATCCTCATAATAAATCTGTAACTATCAGCATCTCCATTTTACAGAGGAAGAAACTCAGTTTGCATAAATTTACCCAACATAAAACAGCTAATAAGTACAGAGACAGGATTCACACCAGATCTGTCTCGTTCCAAAACCCATACACAAGCCACTAATGCTATCCTGCCTCCTGGTACTCACCCTTTCTGGACTGGAGTCTAACCTATTACTGAATCTCTTCAGCTACTTAAGAACGAACAAAGTCCTGAGTTTCTACCACGTGAGAGAAGTCAGTGTGAGAGATACAAAGAAATAGACTATAGTCCTGGAACCCCATAAGATTAATTTAAGTAAGTAGCTACATGGAAACTGATGGGATCACTGTCAGCTAAAGTACAAAGGAAAGTACGAAGATGAGATCTGAACTGGTCCTTGAAGAATGTGGTCCCTTAAAATCATCTTCCTTAGTGTTTCTTCAGGGTAACACATGGGGGTGTAATGATGTTATGTCAGTTTGGAACAGACAATAATATCCACTTTGTTTCCTTTACTAATGGGTCCAGTATTTTTCTAACTTTTGGGATAATGGTCTTTGACTAGGGTATATTTAAAGAGCCAATGCAATCATTTTTCAGTGGTACCTGAGAGTGCATACACAATGTTTTAAGTCCAAAGAAAGAGGGGACATATGATGACACTTTGCATTAATGGATACTGGGACATGGAGAGGCACTCCTGGGTCTCTGCCATGTAGAACTTCTACGTCACAAGTAAAAAGAGTTAAAAAAAAAAAAAAAAAAGAGAGAGAATCAGGGCGAGAGAAAAGGGCGCATACATTTCCCCTCACCTAAAGAGAGGGAAGTGCAACTGGAGGGAAATGACAGGCTGGGTGAGCCCAACATTAAGGTCTCACCCCAACCTCATGTTCTGCCTACTCTCAGTTGTGTGAACTCCTCCTGCAACTGACTCTTCATAGATTTTGAGCGCACTGAACTATTAACTAACTGCAAACTTGTCAAATTTAACTTTCTGGGTCATTTATAAAAATATTTTAAAAGCTTATAACTAATTTTAATTCCACAAAAGCTCATTTATTATATTGCTCCCTCCAGAAATATCAGTTCATTCCTATACTTTATTTTCTAGTATCAAGTTGGTTTCTTAAACCGTAATTATAAAAAATATATCCACTTAACCCTTTGGTTGCTCAAGTTTTAAACAGTCTTGCATAAAATCTTTCAGAAGTTTTTTTGTTTTTTTTTTTTTTTTTAGGTCAAAATAATTAGATCAGTTGGTTCCAAATTGTCTATAAATCTTGCTTCCTCAAAATTAGGTATATTTTCCACATGCTGATATCCCTTACCCTTCTTCCCACCCTCCCCTCCACCCCGACGAAGATTATTGATCATATTCTTTAAAAAGAGTTAAACTGAGCCAAGAATAAAAAGAATAAAAACTCCACATACATCTCTTGTGATTCAAATGATAATGAGGTGAGTTAGGTCAAAAAAAGGAAAAAAAAAAAGCCAGAAGAAAAACAGAAGTAGATGGAATCAAGAGGCCACCCGTTAAATTTTATGAGTCCACAGAGAAGGCAAAATGCAACCATCTGTTTTGTACAGATTGATATTAAGTCCAGTAACTGGTTCTAAAAGAATAAGTTCCTGGCGTTGCCAAGTTGTCTGGCAAAAAGGTAACCAGAGCCATCTAACTAGTATAAAAATATTCCACTAAAACATTGCCTACAAATGTGCAAAACTCTAGGGTATGATCCCAATTTTGTCAGAAAATTATGTGGAAGACTCCTTAATAATAATAGCTAATACTTACTACTAATAGTACATGCCTGGTACTATTCTAAGCACTACAAAACATCAACTTATTTCCCAGAGTTCTGAGTATTAAGTAAAATATTGTTTATCCTCATTTTGCAGATTAGGAAACTAAGACAAGATTATATAGCATAGTAAGTGGCAGAGGAGTAAATCAAATGCAATGCAAAATATTAACTATGATGGCTTCTCGATGGTGGGATTGCAGGTGAAACCCATGCCTTCATTGTGGAGAAGTGTATTTACTATGCTCAAAATTTGAGGTTTGATTTTTTCAATAGGAAAAATTATATTTATAATTATATTTCACCTTAGAAAGTTCCTTTAAAGTCATAGGAAAAGAAGATAACATGATATGTCTTTTCCTGGAATGAAGAACTGAACCATATATCTTTCCTCCTCCATATACAAAGAATCAACAAAAGATAAGACAGTACATAAAAACCTGATCTAAGACTTGGCATGAGGTTTCTATAAACTTATTATTCTATCATGCAACCAGGAGACCTATTTCACAGTACATTTACAACACATGCAGTATACTTGGACTCTGAACTCTGCAGCAGCTGATTAAACGAGAAGCTTACTCCTCAGCTGTGCTGGCATAGCTTGATTAAGTTTAGCAAGCATCTAGGTCCCAGAATGCCATAAATAACTTTCCCCTGTGAGCTGCAGTAACGGTACTAAAATTTCCCCAGGTGTAAGGATGTCCTACTACCTAAAAATCTGTTCTGCAAAATGACTTCTGGGCTACCATTGTTACTATTATGAATGTAATGTTAAGGTGAGAATGCAAGCTTTTTAACTCTCACAATACACTGTGGTTAAAATTGAGTGAATCAATTTCGCTTCAGAGTAAAACTTTACCCCTACTGTGGTGCTATTTTCTGTAAAATTAATTTGACATCCATTTTATCTTTAAATCTGCAAAGCAGAGAAAAACAGAGCCAAGCTAAACTCTAATTTCCCCATTACTATTTATAGAAAAATCCATGTTTGAACTATAGTTAAATATTGTTTAACTGATTAGGTACCTTATTTAAGATGGTACATTAATACACTGGAATGTCAGAGAACAATGCTAGTATTTAAAAAAAAAAAAAAAAAAAAAAGCTTGATACCATGACGTTAGATCAGTAAATTCAATGTGAGAATTAGATCCTGACAATTTAACATAGTATCTCTCAGTCGGCCTCATCCAGCCATTTCATTTCCAAATTTCACTTCTAACAATTAGTTCTTGAAGCAACTATAAATCATTTGGCAACATGTTCTAATTCTAGGCCCATTAACCCATGTATGTTTTCAGATCTCAGATTTCTGGAAGAGATTTACTAGTCCCTTCATAGCCATTTCTTTTTCTTTCAAATTAATTTTTCATACACATGAATCAATCAGAAGAGGTATACCAGTATTAATCCCAACAGTTCATTTTACCAGAATCCCATCTCTTTTATAACAGTTTTCCAAAGTCAAGATTCAAATAAAATCATTTTACCATATGTCGGAAAGGGTCACTCAAATTGTTAGGAAAAAAGCTTTTCTCATTCCTCCCTCATTAACTAGAGGATCAAATTGAAGTTCTGCAATGTAAATTGCCCTCCCTTCAAATGAAGACTCAAAATACCAGATAAATATAGAAAATGTTCCCAAACAACTTGATCCAATAGCCTACAGAGTTAGCTATATAGACATGAAAAGAGGGAGCACCTCTGGGTGGAACTGTCATGATGGTTCTTGAAGAACATGCGAAGTTCAAACACTAAATGTCAAGACAGGTTACTCACCTACCCTTCAGTGACCCTCTCCTTACCTCATACCTGGTACAAGAATAATTAAATAGTTAATAATGTATTTGCTTAAACATCTGTGTTCCCTACAACTCCTGGGAAGAAGTATGCCGACTTTTTCTTCATATCTCCAGACCCTTGCTGAGTACTTGACAAATAAACCGCTGGCATTTAGTAAATATTCACTGAACAGTACTAAAGCACTTGCTTCCAACAATAACTGTAGTCTTGCAATGACTGGGTAAAGTGTTAGAACAAAATGGCAGAATTACTGGAGCGTTGGCTACAGCTGCCAGAGATGGATATAACCAGCCCTAAAAAAGTACCTCCAATGCTACCACGGTAGCAGGATAATAGGGACAGGTTTTTCAAAAGATGCCTCCTCCTTGCTTCCTCTTTAGTAAACTTCTAAATTTCCTAACCACCCAGCTAGGTGTGGTCATAAATCTAAATTCTTGCCAATGAAATGTAAATGGAAGTCTTATGTAGGACTTTCCAAAAGGTTACTTTAAGGAAGCTGAATCAGCTGGAAATAACTCCCCACCCCCTGCTCCACTTTTTACCCCTTCTAGACAACAACTTAGGACAAAATAGCAGCGGCCATCCTACATGCTGAAGTGACCTTGATAATGGAAGGCAAGCACTAGGATGATGAAACCGAAGATAGGAACCTGAGTTTCTGACAATACTGACTCATAATACTACTACTCCTGGACCACTTACCTCCAGAATTTTTTATGTAAAGAAATAAACTTTAAAGTAAAATAATTTCACATATCAGGACGTCAGTTCACCATTAAAAGGAGGGGAGTAATTATCTCTAAGGAACTTCCAGTTCTAAAATTCTCTACATACCTTAGCATATAAACTTAAAAGAGAAACCTAAAATGTACTGGTATTATTAAGTCCTGGAAAATTCCTCAAATAAAAAAGCAACTATATCTTCTCTAGATACGAAGAATGGTATCTTCCATTTATCAGTAAAATTATGTTTGTTGCTACTGACTATAACTCATTAGGATATTTTTGTGCCTGCTCTTCTGGCTGCCTAAAATGTGCTAATCCCCAACTCTTCAACACTCTAACCCTTATTTATCTCTTTCAGATGTTAGCATATATGTCTCTTTTTCCAGTGAGGCCTGTCTTGGCCCCTAAAATAGGTCCCAACTGCTATTTTATTTAACACACTTTTTAAAAAAAAAAACTTCCTAGCACTTACCACAATTTTTCATTTATATAATTACTTGTATTCTTTTGGTCAATGTCTCTCTCTCCCACTATAGTGAAACCTCCAGAGGAGGAGCAAAAAATAAGGGTTTTTCCCTCGATGTTTTATGTCCAGGCCTGGCACAATGCCTAACACATAGATGGAGTCCATTTATGTAAGTACTTATTATATGAAGGAACAAACGAATGAATAAATGAAGCAAGCATTAAGGAACTGCAGAGATCATATGAAGCAATGTTTACCCACTTACCTCATTAAACACAGGATACATGACTGCATAGAGGGGCATAGAAACCATGGAAGTGGTCTCAGCTTCATTCTTCATCTCTTCCATTGTCATCCTCATTCAAAAGCCAACTACAGTAGAAAAAGCAGTGCTAAAATGCAGAGGAATCTTCATTCACTGCAGCCTTTCTTCTCTTTTTTGTGATAAAAGAACAGGGCACAAAACATATGCTGACCTGGTTAAAGGGGAAGAAAGAACAGAGATTTACTATGTTAGAATTAATAATAAAAACTTAAGGTGTTTAACATTTTCATTAAAATACTTTTGCTAATTGTTCATTGATTTTTGTCACCTAAGAAATAACCAAAACATAGCAAGCATCAAAGATTTAAGGCAAAATTTTAAATTCTACCAAATGTGATCTATTTGGGAAAAAAATTGACCTAATTTATTAATTAAATAATTCACTTACTATTATTTAATTTTGCCAGTGTCATTTTTTGAATCTTTGTCCAAATCTGACACAGAGACTAAGAAGAAAAACCCACAGACACTGGTAGTTTGGAAATAAAATATCAAGAATTCAACAATATAAGAGAGAAATTTTGCTTTGAGGAGTTGAAGAAATGTGTTGCTTTTTAAGAGAATGCAACTGTATTTAATTCCTTTGCTAGGCTGAAATATGAGCCTAATTATAAAGTGAAAGAGTAACAGTAGTAACATACCTATATATTAAATGATATATAATATATATGTTAAACAAAAAGCCATTAATTTTGAATAATTTCTACCATTTATAAAGCATTTTCAGATTATAAAACATATTTCACATGCATTTAGTCCTCCTAATAATTTACCTTAGAGTAACTGTCATTCTAATTTTACAGATGAAAATGTAGACTCAGAGATGACAAATAACTTGCCAAAGGTCACACATGCAGAGGCCTGTGACTTGACCCTGTGCTCTGAATCCAGATCTGACACTCCCAAATCAGAAAATAAAGTATGAAGTGAAAACCCAGAACTTCATCTACCCAGGAAAATGCCCGGAAGTTATTCATTCACTGAATAAATATATGTTTAGCACTTACTACATGCAAGATACAATGGGGGATGAAAAAGATGTGGTCTTAATCATTAAAACATTATCTGAGCCAGACTGTGGAAGACCTAAGCAGCTTGAAAGCTACAAAGGCCAGTACTCATAGCTTTAAAAACTTCCAATAACCTGTCCCGTCTGAGAACTGTTTACTATTCTTCCATATAGCCCCACCAGTGAAGGGGAACTCAACACCTACAAAAACAGTTTAGCCTTATTTCTGGTAGTTCTAAACATGGAAAGTCTTTCCTGTTTCTGAGCTTAAATCTGCTCCCTGACTTCACAGAACCAAATAATTAAATAAATAATAAATAAATAAAAGGAAGAAAAGGCCAATTCCTAAATTTTATTCTATAGGACAGGAGAAAATCATTACCTAATGAGACAATTGGTACTTAAGTAGACTGTTTTGGTCATAGCATTAAGGAAAGAATGGAGGAACAGAAGTTGAAGGCAAGGAAAACTTAAGAAAACTAGTGTATCTAGATCAATAGGACCTGAATAATAAGCAAGAGCAAGCAGATAAATATCAATTCTGGCCCTGCTGTTCCTATTTGATTACTTAATAAGCCATTTGGTAATCTGCTTTTCCACTTAAAAATTAACTGTGAATACCTTTTCATAATCAACTTGGAATAAAGAAGAGGGGCTGAGATGCTGTCAAAATGAAAATGATGGATACTGGATGTACAGTATAAGCAGTAAATAAAAAGCATCAGTATCTATGAAAAAAGAAAGTGAAAAATAGCAGTACAGGGCCAACAACAGAACTTGAAGAGCTATTTTACTGGATGACAGAAAAAAAAAATCTTTTGTTTATTTAATAAATATTTACTGACTATCTACACAATATTAGGCCTGGTACTAAACAGAGAGCAGTGAACAAGACAAGACCTCAGGGAGCTTATACTATGGAAGGAAAGACAGAAAATGAACAACTGTGAAAACCACACAGGATGCTGTCCTACTACGGGAGAACTGGATGAGAGGACCAGCATCACAAAAACCGGGTGTTTCAGAGAAGGTGGTCAAAAGTTTTAGATGCTCTTGAATATGGACAATAACGTAAAAAAATTTTTTAACTTGATTTCTTGATGAGGTCAAGAGTAACACTCAAAGAGTACTGTCACTTGCATACTGGCAGAGGTCACTGGCATACTGCAGGGGCTGAGGTGGTGAGGTGGTGAGCTGGTCAGAGAGGAGTCTAAGTTCTCAAGGATCTCAGTAAAAAGGAAGTGAAATATTAAAGGAGATAAAACACTGAAGTATGCTCAATGGGATCATTTTTGTCTTTCACTCGTTTGAACACATGCCTATCCCTGCATAAATAAAGGCAGACAGAGTTGAAGGGATCAGTAAAGTGGCTAGAGTCACTTTCTGAATTCCTGCTGATACCCACCAATCTACCCCACTAAACCTGCTCACTTAATTTTCACTTTTTTAAATACTGGCATGGAATTTTTAAAAAAAAAATTTTGTGTAATAAGTAGCATTGTACCACCTCAGAAAATTTTCACTTAAAATATTTATGATTTAAGTCAACTGTCTCTCCCTCTGTATATATATATATTTATTTTTATACATATAAATGTATATATATTTATTTCTTGCCTCTAAAACTAACTTTACAGGACTATCAGCTACTATTTGTCATATTAAAAAGACAATATTATAGCAACATTATGGGCTACATAGGTGGCTGGCCCACTCCACACTTAACCACCTTTTTAAATATTGTTCCTATGGGAAAATGTTCCAAAGAACCAATTTACATCTAACCTTTTCAGAACACACGTTCACAAGCTGGGGCCAAACACAGTTTCATTAGTGTTTACATGAGATTAAAAATCAACAATAAGGCTTTTTAAATATTAAATTGTTCTGCCAATTTTAATTCAACTTCAAGTTAAAATATGCTGTCATTCCTTCTACATGCTTCTTCATTTGAAACGGTTTAATGGACAACCTGCCAATTACTCCAAGCCACTCCAATGCCAAACTCAGTCTTAGGAGTTTCTGCCCTGCACTACCCAACCAACCCACAGGAGTCTGTTCATTTAAAGAACTATACTTGGGTGTATCTTAAGGCTCAGAATCAGCATTTCCTGAAACAGCCTCATTTTACTCCATCTGGGCACAACAGAGCCAAAGCTATTTACTCATGAAAAAAATGAGTGAACAAAGGGAAGTTCTTGGTATTGATGTACGCAGTTCTTGGGGAGAAACAGAAGCTTCCCAAGTAAAGTAAATTCTACACCTAAAAAATATTTGTAGGCAGGTCTATTTGCCTTGTTTTTCTCTATAGTGAAATCTAGTACTTAGTTCCCTTACGTGGTCCTAAGTTCTTAATAATCCCTTTAATTTCCCTCCATAAAGAGGGGAAGTTTTATTTATTTTTGTTGGATCTCCAAACTGTCCATAATATTTAGCTAAAAGAAGTTTGTTTATTCTAGCAGTAAACAGAACCCATGAGTTCATGTTACAGTTTACAAGTGTAGTTCTTTTTTCCAATAGCCATTACAGTCAGCATAGCAGGTACATAGTAGACACTTTATGAATGTTTGTTGAATGAATAAATCAATGAGATAAGAGATGGGCAATTGATAAGTTGAATCAGTCTTGCTAATACTTCTCAAATATCAAGCCTAGCAAAACAAAAACAGACACAGAAATCTAAATAATTTTATTAACAAAGTCTGGACCCAGTTACATTTACCAGTTTTTACTTCTTTTGGCTATCCCAAGCTCTTCTTACCATAGTAAGCTAGGAGAATATAAGCATCAGAGAGCTGCAAATAAAACCAGAATTCCAACAGAAATTTACATGAAAACCAAATAAAACCAAAGAAAATAAAACAGAGATTATAAATTCTAATGTCTCAATTTTATTAAGGCTACCAGGACATGATCCTAGGGACATAACTGCTGTATAATTTAATAGTTCACAAAATTCTCAAAGTGCAAGCATTTCCAACATTGGTTAACCTTGCTTTACACATAAGAAAGATCCTAAAAATCACCCAACTTTTAGCAGAAAGCAAAACTTTTTCTACGAGAAAAAGTGGAAGAGTGGTGCAGTTTCCAAATGTTGGATGACCTAAGGCATCACAATCACTTCAGGGCCTATTAAAAACACAAATCCCCAAGACTACTCAATCAGAATCTCCAAGAAAGGGTCAAGGAAGCTGTATTTTAACAGCCAGCCTAGATGATTCTTGTGAACAGAACCGGCTGGAAATCACTGGTATGGAAAGAACAGTGGCTAGAGTGAGAAAAAAGAGCTGCTAAGGCCAGTCTTGAGACATAGGTAAAATTAAGTTTGACTCAGTACCTGAGACAGGGGTTTTTGGTCCTGACTTTGTAGAAGTTTCACTTAATCACTGACCTTGTTTCCTCATCAGAAACAGAAAGGGGGTAAAAATTATATCATCTTAAAGGCCATGGTACTCTAAAATTCAGTGATAATAAAATTTTATTACTGGTATCTCCTACAGGTTCCAAAGTAATCTCGTGGGAAATTTTTAAAAAAGAAAAAGATCTCATCAGATCTTAAAAAAATTCACTAGTTCCAATAAGGAGATCCTCTTCAATAGTTGGTTGATTCAGGGTTTCAAATAACTGACAACCCCTTGCTTTCTCTCAAGCATCCGGCATCACGAATCACACCCAGAAACTAATTTATTCCAAAGTGGGTATAGATCAGTCTGGCCACTTCACATAGCTGGAAAAGTGGGCATCTGATATCACAACCTACCTTTTAGGGTCTTCTCATGCTAAAATATTGTAGCCACTTCCCAACAAGAGACAAAAGGTTTAGAGGAGGAAGCTAGGAAAAAGGCAGGCAGAGGAACAGGGTAAGTAAGTGATCCTACTTAGACCAAAATGAGCTTGAACCTTCAGGATACACCTACATCTCTCTCCTTCCTCTGCAAATTATATTTTCTATAATTCAAGGCCCTCCATTCTACAGTTTTCTTCTTGAATAAGGTAATGTGGAACTCAGCCTCCCTGAACATGCACTGCTGTCAGCTTAGTATTGATAGAATTTTGCATTTAGGGACCTCTAGGAACAATCTCTTCTTAATGGTAGGTGTAATGTATTACATTTTGCCACTGTATTTGTTTATATGTATCAATTTTTTCTAGGCTTCTCCAAAATAAGAAATGCACAATTTGTGCAGATATGTGAAAGGAGTGTAAGAACGATCTGAAAACATGGGCTCAAATCCTGTCATTATAAACCATCTTGTCTCTGAGCAAGTCACTTGACCTATCTATGCTTTAGTTTTTTAAGATGGACCAAAACTGAGCTGTATACTTGAAAGTGATATAATTAGACTGAAAGATGAAGTAATTTCTAAATCAAACCATAAAGCCTCTATATTAAATCACTTTAATTTACTAAGTTACTAAGCACTGTATTTTTGCAGTTTTAAGTAACTATTTAAAGAAAGTATACATTCTGCAAAGAATTATCACTTCACTGGAAGATCTGACCTCAGTCAGATTTGTAAAGGCACCTCCTCTGTTATACCACAATTTCCAGGAATTGGATACCACCAACCGTTTTTTTTTTTTAAAAAAAAACAAGATCAAAAAGATATAATCTCTAATATCTCTGTAAACATGACGGACCAAACAAGCATTTACTGAGTTATTAATTAAGAAATAATAGAGTTTCTAACTAAAACAACATCTGAAAATTAAGATGTTTTTGAAAATAGGTAACACTGGCAAATTAGCACACAATGACCCATGAAGGAAAAATGCCTAAATGTAAAATTTAGCAATTTAACTCCATTTACTTTATCATTCTTTGTTAAACTCCATATAGCTTTCACAGACAAGTGTTCCTTAACTATTAAGCAGATCTGGTTCTAAACATATACTTATAAATCAGTCATTTAAAACTTACTGTTTATTTTTCTATAGAGGGTTAAGTGAGGGTTAAGGTTCTAAGAAAGACTTCAAAGTTCACAATGTTACCTAAAGGAAAATAGTAATAGGGCTGTTTGAATTATACAGTGCCCACCCTCCCAATCCAGTTTCACTCACTTGAGGTCAACTGCGGTCCAAAAATTTTAAATGGAAATTTCCAGAAATAAACAATTCATAAGTTTTAAACTGCTCGCCATTCTGAGCAGCATGACGTAATCTCACACCCTCCAGCCTGAGACCCCCAACCATAGATATCGTCTGCTCCCAACATGCAACCATTGACATCATCATGCTTGATGATCCTCCTTCTGACGTATCATCAGAAGGTTACTAGTAGCCTAACACTACATCAAAATGCCTACATCATTCACTTCGCTTCATCTTATCACTCAGGCATTTTATCACCTTGCATCATCACAAGGGTAAGTATAATACAATAAGATATTTTGAGAGACCACATTCACATAACTTTATTACAGTGCGTTGTTATAATTGCTCTATTTTATTACTAGTTATTGTTGTTAATCTCTTGCTGGGACTTCCCTGGTGGTCCAGTGGTTAAGACTTCACCTTCCAATGCAGGGGGTGCAGGTTCGATCCCTGGTCGGGGAGCTAAGATCCCACATGCCTCGTGGCCAAAAAACCAAAAACATAAAACAGAAGCAATATTGTAACAAATTCAATAAAGACTTTAAAAATGGTCCACATCAAAAAAATCTTAAAAAAAAAATCTCTTCCTAATTTATAAATTATACTTTACCACACATATGCATGTATAGGAAAAAACAGTATATAGAGGGGATGGTACTATCTGAGGTTTCTGGCATCCACTAGGGGTCTTGGAACCTACAGCCAGAAAAAGGGGGGGCCTACTATACTTAGTCAACATTGACAGCACTGTCATTAGTGAGGTAAGTGACAAGCATAGTGATTCTAGAACCAGACTCACTTGGAATCAATCCTGGATCTACTACTCACTAGTTCTGTGACCTGGGGCAAGTTATCTAACTTCTCTGTGCTACAGTTTTCTCATCTATGAAATGAGAATAACAATAGTATCTGTCTCTTAAGGTTGTGAAGATTAAACAAGTTATTACAGAAAAAGTGTTTAGAACAGTACATGGAACACAGTAATTATTTAATATTAGCTATTATGATTAAGTACATTTAAATCTAGGATGACAAGATCTCTTTCTAGAGGTCAGGTCCTCTGTACAATCAACCATCTAGCCAGGGGAGTCAAGGACTCTTGAAAACCAGATAAATGGGGGAAGATAAGTGATTGTAAACCTTAGAACAGCAGAACTGTTTTGTTTTTCAAATAAATTCTTTTATCAAATCCTAAATGTGAGATAAAACACACTAAACTGTTCATTCATTCAATACATGTACTAAGTAATAACTATGGTTTACCAGCCCTTCCTCTCACGGGAGCCCTTAAACACCTCTCTCCACAATTTGAGAATCACTGCTCTAGGGACAATCACTACACAAGCATTATGAACAAAGCATTATAAGAACAAAGGTGAGTGGTCCGAATAGTAAGGATAAGGACTGGCAAAAGATATCTGGACCCAGATTTTTTCCATAATTCAGATAGTTCCAGATCTCAATTTCTCACCAGTAAATTTATCTGTACTGTTGTCACATGCTCATGCATTTAAGAAACCTAAACGTTAAGACCCTAAAATTTTAAAGAGATAACAGCCATTAGTATACATTACTATATATTATCTAGTTCAATTTCCAAATTTCACAATTTAGAAATAAAAGTCCCCAGAAGTTCACATTAAGAAACTAGTCACAGATGTTTTAAACAAATATGCTATTGAGCTACTATAACCTATTGTACAGGACATCTTAGTCTGCCAAACTGATCTACTTCTAGGCTCACCTGCCCTGCTCTTTGCGTCCTCCACTGGTCCCGCGGCTGAGAGCCAAGACCCCCAGACTCCACGCAGAGTGTCTGGAGATGGAAGCCAGTGGGAATGTGGCTCTGATTCAAGGTCGCCCTAGGGTACCCAGCAGCACAAGTGTGTGGATCTTCCATGTGCTGCTGCTGAGACCTCTGGCTCACTCACTTTAAAAGTTACCTACATCACGTCAGTGTAAGAACTTCCATATGTGGGGGAGTAGTTTCTTAATACAAAAATCGTAAAACGGACAAGAAGTAATTAGGTTTTTCTACAGATGGACAGTACAGAGCAGTAGGTTAAGTGCTTAGATTTGAAACAAAGGTCTAAGTTTGAATTTTGCTTAGGTGGGTGATATCATCTGTTATTTAATCTCTTTCTAAACTCAATGAGAAATTACTGGAAATAACGATTGAGGTACTCACCTCACAGGATTATTAAGAGTACAAAATGCATGTGCTCATTACACTGTCTGACACACAATAAACATTCAATTCCTATTATTAGTTATTAAAGTTTTATCCAAGATTCTATGAACCTGACATGGCATCAGGGCTGGAACTAGGGTGAGGCAAACCAGGTGCCTAGAGCACAAAATTAAGCTCTTACCGGCCTGACAGAGAGTGAGCGCCTTCTTAAATTTTGTACCCTAGACCCTTCCTGCCTCACCCTAGTCCTGTCCCTGCATAGCACACACAAGGATAGCCTAATACTGACATCACAATGTCATAAAGGCCACTTACATAGCATATTTTTAAAAACTTTTCTCCCCCACTTGCCAAAATGGAGGCATATATAAATTACTTGGGCCACCCAAAAAAGTTACATATATCATCCAAAGCAAATTACATAGTTTAGGAATCCTTAAAAGAATGTGATCACCAAATGCAAGCCTGCGTTAAAATTACTTTTTATTCTCTTAATGTACATAGAGCAATTTAATAAAGAAAGCCGTGGCCCAGAAGTAGGCTCAGCAGCAGAGTGAAATCAAGATGTGATCAAAGATTTTCTCAAGATAATCCATAAAGGGGGATAATCTACACAGGAAAACCAAAAGATAATAGAATCAAAAGGCTTGCTACCTCTGAATTAGCTGATGGGAAATGGGAACAACAAAAATAGCAACAACTGGCTTCTAAGACATTTCTGCACAACAGGTTCAGGGAAAAGGATACACGTCTCTTTGGTTGTGACAATCCTCGATTTTTTTTCCTATTCAAATGCCTAAATTTTTGTTAAATTCTGGTCTGAACAAAATTTAAATGAAAACATTTGTTGGAAGGCAGGAAACAAATTTGTTCCCTTGAATGTGTTCACTTATGCCCATAAAGTTCTTAATGTAGTGGTTCATGAATTAAATAATGCCTAACTGAACAGTCATTTAGTATTTAATTGACGTACATCTTTGTATTTTCCTTTTTATTAGTATTTGTGATGTTTTAATTTCTCTAATATAATGCTAAAGCTTTCCTTTAAAACCCCTTAGAAATTCAATTAAACTCAAGTTCTCATACTGTCCCTATGTTCTCTATGCTTGGAAGTACAATGTAAGGAGACTGTACCACATGGGTCAGGCTTACCTGCTCTGTAACACTTATAATCTTAGAGACCTACTACCTTACTTAATGTCTCCTTACTGCCTAAGATTCTCTACAGTATGCAATGTGTATTTTCTTTACCTTACCTTATCAAATTTCTCTGCACCACAACACTGCCACAAAGCACTTAAACGTTGATAAAATTATTAGCCTCAGATGATAAATGGACTAGGTGCTAATAAGGACAAGATTCTATCATGATGATGAACTTTAACCTCACCTTTAGCTCCCAACTGATCTCAAATAAAAATTCTATTAGTCCCAGGAAGAAATAAGGGAGATAGAATGGTATCTGCTTATACCATACGTACAATTCCACCTGACCTTCACTTGCAAAACTGTAATTCATTTTTCAAGGAAGCACACCAAAATTAAGGTAGGACCTCAGAAATCTCTCAAGTTTTGAAAATACTGCCAAAATGCCAATTTTATTACCGATAAAGGCTTCCACAAGTATCTACTTCTGAATAAATTCAGAATAAATTCAGCATATTCAAAATGCTTTGTAATTAAATTAGAAAGCCTTGCAACAATGTGAACTGGTATAGGGAGCAGTTGAAGTCTGGAGGCCATGTCTGATTCATTTACCATTCCCAAATGCCTTTGGTTGCAGCAACCTAATGAAGTCTAAGAAGGCAGCAGATGTGTAACACCTTAGGATTTTGTCCTTCCTGAACTCCAAACTCCACTAGAGTTCCAGTTCATCCTGAAGACAGGATGGCTGAATAAAGCAGGAAGGCATGTTTCAGTGCCAGGGACCGGAAGGTAACTTAGAGAAACTATCATTTTCCCCCCTCCTATCAGCTCTGACCCAAAATTATCAAATGAATTGATGCATGTACAAGTACTTAATATATCAGAATGGCTAAATGTCCATATAACGGTCTTTCCATCCCCTACTATCCACCAAATTATAAACACTGTAGAGAAGTTTTATTCCATTCTCTATTTCCTAGTACCTAGCTCAGTACTCTATATAGTCAGTCTACGTCAGCAGCAGTGTTAGAGATGTGATGATGAAAAGCCAGATATAGTCCATGCCCTTGAGGGTGTGCAGTCTTGCAGGGAAGAGAGACAATAAAGAAATACATGTTAAGCTGCCACTTCACATAACTCCAGGGAGCATACCTGTGTCATACTATATATACACTTTTCTATGCAAATTCAATGAGCATGCTGAACAATTTTTTTTGAAGAAAAAACAAAAAAGAAAGCTACTGAAATAGGTAGGTGATCATAATTCCATTCCACGCATATAAGCCCCAGAATGAAAGAGAAAAAGACATGGATCTGCTGCCCCCCCACTGCATCAGACTGAGAGCCATAGCTGTCCCTCACAATGAGCAGCTCACCACACTGTGATTCCACATAATCACACTGTGATTATTATAATGTACATATTTCTTTTCCAACATGATCTCTGAATAACAAGTTAAATACCTGACCCAGCACTCAAAGGAAAAGTAATTCTATTCCAATGCTAGAGGAAAAATGATGTGTTGACGCTCTGTTAGTTTCCAATGTGGTAACTTCCTAAGTTTTTTTTAGAGTAAGCTTGAAGATAAGTAGTTTTTGCCTGCCACACCGACCTTAGCATCTAAGATACAACTTTTCTGTAACTGCAACTCTAACTGCCCTCCAATGGCGCTCAATCACTAACATCATTTTACTGCCGTGATTAAAAATATGGTGTGTTAACTCGGCCAGCATGGATTCAAATCCTAATTCCAAGCAATAAGTGGTTGTGTGACCTCGGGGAAGTTACTTAACCTCCCTGTACTTTAGTTTTCTCATTTACCTTGGGGATAATAGTGCCTCTACATCATAGGGTCGGTACAAAGAAGATTTAAGGCAACTTTATACATAATATACATTCAATAAATATTTGATAAATGAATGAACCAAAGTATCATTATTATGCAATCTAACTTACTTCTGGTAAGCTTATTTCCAAAGGACTGGCCTAAGTAAACAGTAGTGGCTACCACTTAATAAGCTCCACTGCTGTTACCCAATAATTCATAAGCTTGCTGATAAAAAAATCCTCTTTTCTTTCTTTCTTTTTTGTAACAGCAACACCTGATTCTAGGCAACTGCAGAGTGAGACTGAAATATTTATTTCACTTTTTGGGTGGTTAAAAAAAAAAGAAAAGATTATACATACCAAAAATGTAAGGGTGACCTTGAAAAATAAGACTAATATTACATTACATCCAAGATGCAATTAATTGTGTAGCTAAAATGAGAAAACTGAATTCTTCATCTTCATACAGACGAAAATGGACCACCAAACTACACTGTTTACCTTCCTGCCAATAAATTGTTTCTAACTGCTACAATAAAGATGCTTTCACTTTTTACACTGTGTGTGTGTGTGTGTGTGTGTGTGTGTGTATGCGCAC
Source organism: Eschrichtius robustus (assembly GCF_028021215.1). Classification (NCBI taxonomy): domain Eukaryota; kingdom Metazoa; phylum Chordata; class Mammalia; order Artiodactyla; family Eschrichtiidae; genus Eschrichtius; species Eschrichtius robustus. The sequence continues at coordinate 48,006,983 of NC_090829.1, forward strand.
ACGCAGATTGCTAAAACATAAATCTCTAAGACTGCAACTTTCTATAACATTTCAAATACAATAATATACACCATCGATGACACTATTTAACATCTAAATCACTTCTGCAGTTTATATTATGGAAAAAAATTGTTTATCATGGAATTAGCTTAAAATTTTTGGCATACATTACCAATCATATCAACCTTAATAACCCAACAAGATATAAGAAGCAGTACTTCAGTTTTATCTTTCACATATTAGTATGCTAGGTCAATATGAATTTTTTATCCAAGATTCAAACAACACAGCGACTTACTTTTTAAAAATTAAATTTAGGACTTATCAAAGACTTACATTTAATAATAAAAACTGGGAGCATTACCAAGTTTTTTTGTTTGTTTGTTTTTGTTTTTTTTAATATATTTTATTTTTTATTTTTATTTTTTATTTATTTTATTTATGGCTGTGTTGGGTCTTCGTTTCTGTGCGAGGGCTTTCTCTAGTTGTGGCAAGCGGGGGCCACCCGTCATCACGGTGCGCGGGCCTCTCACTATTGCGGCCTCTCTTGTTGCGGAGCACAGGCTCCAGACGCGCAGGCTCAGTAATTGTGGCTCAAGGGCCTAGTTGCTCCGCGGCATGTGGGATCTTCCCAGACCAGGGCTCGAACCCGTGTCCCCTGCATTGGCAGGCAGACTCTCAACCACTGCACCACCAGGGAAGCCCCCCATTACCAAGTTTTAAAGCCAAATATCAGCAATCACTTTTTGACAATATCTTGTGGAAGAGTAAATTGGTAAATTCATGAAGGCAGGCAAAGCTACAGCAACACAGAGCTGTTGAATTTATTCTATGCCATTATCACAGTACTGTGAAAGATCAGAGAATTTGTTTTCAGGACCAAAACCTAACAAAATTTTTTCCTGAATTTAGTCTGCATGTTTTGAAAATAATATTTTTACTCTCCTAAGTATCTAGGTTAAAGCAAACAAGATATTACCGTGAGACTCACTGAAATATGAAAACTTTCAAGAAGCACCAACTATAAGCTCCTTTGAAATAAGTACTACTCAATTTTACAGTCACCTTGTCTAAGGCAGGTGATACTGAAGGTAAAAACTCAAAGGAAGATACTGTGGCTAAAAAATGAAACAAAACAACAAAGAAAAAAGGAAAAAGCATGAATTTTGTTGAGGACAGAATGAGATAACATTAGGGAAGAACAGAATCCATTGAAAGTTACTTTCTTCCATGTCTGTATTCTGTTATAATGAATGTTGCTTGCAAAAGCAGGATAGTGACAAGGTCTCCAAAATGCTGTTATACAGAAATTTTGCTGTAATAGAAAATGATTCCTTTGCCATGTCCACATAGAAAACTACCCTGATTTTACAGACCTCTAAGAAAGAACAAACATCTTTCTACAATTTATATTAAACTTCTGAAAATAACTCCTTTATATTCAAAGGTAGGGAACATGTCTCCTTTATTAATTTCTGTATTTCTGCCCCTAGCAGAGTGCTGGAGGCACTGTGCATGAATGCATTTACATTTGTTCATAAATTCAGCAAATAATTACTGAGTACTTAACTTTGTGTCAGACACTGTATAAGTAGTGAGGTAAGGCACATGACAAATGAGGGCCCTGCTCAGGTAGCTTACAGTCTAGTGAGGGAGACAGACATTTACCAAATAAACACAGAAATAATTAAATTCCTCTTGTGATGATGCTACAAAGAATTACAGAGTATGGTGAAGATATAGTGGGAATTTACTCTAGTTTGGGGAAGGAGGGGTCAATGGTCAGAGAAGGTTCCCCTGAGAAATAACATTTAAACTGAGACTTGAAAATTAACTAGGAGTGGGCCAGACTTGGGAAGGGGAGGGGAAGCAGCCCAGGCAGGAGGATGTAACATGTACAAAGGTCAGGAAAGAGCTTTTGTAGGTAGTAATTGAAAAGCACGGTAAATGAGAAATGCTGGGGTTAAGGATGGAGAGCTACATAGGACACAAAAGAAATTGTGAGCATTAAACAGAGTAAGAGGGTAACAGTATATGAATATTTAAATCATTTTAAGTCTTTTTCTCATGTAAAATAAATAATCTAAGGGAACTGAGTCTTTATTCCACAATATTAAAGATCTAAAGTCAGAAGACCTGGATTATGCCTTGGTCCCACCAGTTACTAGCTACATGATCTTGCACTTAACCAATCTGAACTTCTTCATTCTTTGTAAACAGGTACCCAATTATTTTACCTACTGGGAAACACAATAATAACACAACAGTCCTGTTCTTACAGATCTTACATCCTTAAAGAAAAAAAGATCATGTATACGGGACACATCCTAAGCCCTATAAGAGATGAGGTCCAAAAGTTCACACAAGGCTCCTGCAAAACCCAAAATGACAACAAATGTGGACACTGGTGAACTGCAAACTACTATAAAAATACAAGTGTACACATCATTCTGTGAGCCCTAAGTTATTCAGTGTGCAGAGCTCCAAAATGACCACAGTACTCCAGCATGTGACTGAAAGATGATAAATACAATAGAAACATTATCCCACCATTCCGTTACTCACCATTCGCCATTGGTGAAATATCAATACTATAATGAAGCTCGGAGATGAAGAGCAGTTGGTGTAGAATCGAACCAAGGACAAAAACTAACACTCCCTAGACAAGTGCATTATATTAATTTTACTAATTTCCAAATCTTCCTGACTTTTGGTTCAAAAGTCATTCCACAACCTCCTAACTGCATGTCAAAAATAAGAACTCATTTCTCACTTCCTCCAACAAAAAGCAAATGCTTACACGGCCATATAGAAAATACTTTCACATTCTTGCTTTACCATAACTGACTCATATTCAGTTTATGGTCTATTTATACTACCGCACCCTTCTAACACAGCACTGAGCCAGTCACCTCCACATAATTTTCCATTTGTTCAGTCGGTCTTCCTTCCTTGTCTACTGCATTACTTACTTATGGTACTAATTACTTTTTATTTTACTTCATTCTATAGTATCATACCTCTCTTTCATTTTAAAAGTCATATTAATTTCCAGACCATCTTAGTTTCAATCAAAGGGGAATGTAAGAGTACATCCGATCCTATAAAGTGTTTTTGCATTCAAAAGTTAAACACATTGTGGATAATTTTAATAATTTCAGAGTACATTCAAAATGCTGCATATTTAAATGGTCAACTTATACAACAGTAAACCATGACTGATTACCTGCTATCAGTAGATACCCGATTTTTAGCTATAAACTTATCAGGAAGAGATCTTGATGTCAATGAACATACTCCTAAAATTCTATTAAAGAACTGTCTAATAATAATATTTGTGAACTGTAATTATAATTGGTGACAACAGTGGGTAAGACTGGAACAAGCACACAGCTTTCTGCTCAATACGAAACACAAATGTCCATTTTTCCATTCTTTAATGTAAAATAAGGATGAGTTAAAACTCATAGATGATGCTAAGAAAAATAAAATATACAAAAGTCTGATGTTATTATTTACACACACACACACCACACACACGAGCCAAGAAAATGAGGGGAAGTAAATAAAAATCAACAAAAATGTGATGCTACCTCCAAGAAATGCAACGTATCTTCTTTTCTAGTAATAAGCACAACTAGAAATAAACTCTCTCTTGCTGCTGTATTATTTGAAAAAGTGTAAAATAAGTTTCGTGAAAGAATCCTAATCCCATTGTTCTCAGCTGAAAGTAAAAAAACAGAGTAAAGACTAAGGTAGGAAGGGAAAGGAGTATCTTTCACCAGTAAGGGTGAGCTGTATTGTTACCTGAATTTCTCCTGTCCCATCAACTACCCTTTAAAATGGTAGCACAGTCCATCCCTTAATATACCTCTAATAAAAGGAAAAAATAGGTAAGTTGAAACTGATTCTTCTTATTTTTCCAACAGGTTAGAGTGCGTGTTTTTCTTTCGCTGAGGAATTTCTCTCCAGCTCAAAAAAACTCTTCACCTCACAGATGGCTTCTTAGAAATACCTAAAATTCATTACTTTGCAACTTCCTCCACCCTCTTCAAAAAAAAACCAAACTCCCTACTCCTTTCTGGTGCGGCAGCTCCGATGCAGAAGCTGGATTACAACTAGATTAGATTCAGACGATCGGTCCCTACGTGTGTGACCTTGGGTACGTCATTTATCCCCCCAGTTTCCTCATCAGCATGCAACTGTGAATGCTCTCTGAAAACAGTAAACAGGAAAACAGTAAATACATCTTAGGAATTACATCTTTACAGCGTTACGCTTTTCTACTTAGGGCAAAATTACCTCCTCAGAGGGACCACATCATGAAACTGGTACTGAATCCGTAGGTCTCTGTCAACATTGGCTCTTTCTTCCACAATTCTCCTCTCCCCTCAAAGGGCATAACCCGAGTCACCTCAAAAGCACACTCCAAGCGCCCCTTCCTTCCTCCACTCCTTCCCTATCCTATTTCTAAAGCAGGGGGAAAACAGCAGCCTCATCTCCCCGCCCCAAGCCACACCTTCAGAGGACCCCACCCCAGGCACATCCGCCCTCTCCCTCCTCCGGGGGCACCAGAGGCCAACCTCGCCCTTCCCCTCCCGCCCCCACCTAGAGAAGACTTCCTGGAGGCGTTCAGGCCCGAGCAGGGCAGGCGGCATTTACAAACCCGCTTTACGCCACTCGCGTAGGGTAACCTCGCTTACGCCCACAGGGCCCCGTTCCCAGCCCCGTCCGCTCCGCCTGCCAGAACCAAGCCCGAGTGCCTCAGCCACGACCCCCGTGTGACCCCAGAGCTCTTCTGCTCCGCGCGGGACTACGGTGACTGGGACAGAACAGCCACACCTTACCGGCAACTGAGGCACTGACTTCACTTGCCACCTTTGGAGCCCTCTTCAACTCCCAGATCAATGTACTCCGGCGACGCCGGAAGGACCCGAGAGGAACCAGGCGTTGTCCGGAATCCTGCCCAGCCGGAGTCGCGCAGGGGCCTATGGGGACTCGTAGTCCCACTCGCCGGCGTTGTCGGCAATTCCTGCACATGCAAGACTACAATTCCCGTCAGGCCATGCGGTGGAGCCCAAGGCGATGGGTGGGGACACTTTTAGCCAATAGTAGGAGAGTTCCCTGCCTGTGCGGGAGGAGGTGAGAAAAAGAGAGAGGGTGCACGGAAAGAAGAGGAAGGGAGGGGTCAGCTCTCACCTGCGCCAATCAGGATGCAGGGTCGGCCCGGCAGGCGACTCACCCATTGTGGGGGCGGGCTAGCGGAGCCGAGGAAGGCAGGGGGGCGGGGGAAGAACTCCAAGTGGGGAACGTGGGGCGGCCGAGCTGCGAGGGCGGAGAGGAAGCCGCGGGAGAATAGCCAGGGTGGAGGGAGGGCTCGGTGTGAGGATGCACCCTGGCTGGAGGAGCAGTTTCCCCGAAAGCGGCCAAGCACCAGGCACACCGAGCGGCGAGACCTGCGGCTCGGGCAGGGATAGGTTGAGCCTGGGCTCCTCGCGGAGGTGCCCGGACGGGGCGGGAGGCTGCTCTAGGTTCAGGCCACTGAGTGAAGGGAGAGGGGTCCCCGGGGAAGGGAAGCGGCAGAGCAGCTGCAGAAGTGTGGGGAGCGCTAAGGTACCAGGGCAGCAGCTTCCCGCCGCCTTCAGTCAGGGCAGCAGCCGGAACAGCAGGGGGAGGAGCAACAGCTGCCGAATTCGCCAACTAGAGGAGGGGGAGGCGGAGCTTAGGTCCCTGTAGCAGCCGAAGGCGCAGCCTGGACTGTAGTTTCCCGGGAGAGAGGAGAGCAGGAACAGGAGAGGAGCGCAGTCCTCGGAGCCTCTGCTCCAGCATCCCGCCAGGGGTTGCAGGTGTGTGGGAGGTAAGCGTGGGTGCCTCTTTGGGCGTCTCCTCTGCCCGGGAGAAAGCGTCTTCCAATAGGAATTTTATCAAGGCACAGCTAATAAGAGTCTCTGACTCGGGTTAGGGAACTGGTGCAAACCCTTTTAGGTGAAAGATGTACGTTTTTGGAGTTTGAGGGGGGATTAAAAAGCAAAAGGTGGCTTGACTCAGGGTATAAAGGGCGTGGTTAGTGTTTTTGGTTTGAGTTGTACCATTAAAACTATTCTGGGAAATTTTAATATTGAGGAAACTGCTAATTGAGGACAAGGTGGATGATATTTGGATAGGTGCGTAGCTGGTAAAAAACAAAAATTTTGTCACTGATAGAGAATTACTTCAGAACTGTTTCACTAGGAAAATAACTTAGCATTCTTCGTTACTATCTATCCTTCACGTTGTTGTATCAGATTGCCCTGCTACCGACCTGTTTTCCAGGGTGGTTATACTGCAGGTTCCTAGAATTGAAAGAGATCTCTATTAAAGAAGGAAATACAGTCAGGAATAATCACGATGACTGAACCTATCAGAAGTATAACTTTTGCCAGCAATAATGTAAAAATGTTTTTTAATAGAGACACTTCGCTTTCCTCCCAGTGGCTTTAAACTATCGGAACAAAGACTAGGACTCAGCAGCCTACAGTGGGAACGTGTGGTGTACTTCACTGCTGCTCCTTATTCTCTCATTTGTGTCTAGTAATATTTGTACATTTTAAAAAACAAAAGTACAAGAAAAGCTGTGCAAGGATCTTTTCTGTTTAGATAGTGTATGCTAAATGATTTCCCTTAGTATGTGTTATGATGGGCTCAGACTTAACACATGTAATAGTGTCATAAAATAATAGTTTATTCTTAGTATTAAACCATGTGTGATTTCTTTGAGTGTAATTAAACACCAATAGATGAAAATATGTTTTAATACTAAGATGAAAGTCGCATCTACCTTTGTGTAACATGACAAAATTACAGCCTTTTTTTTTTTTTAGAAAAAAACTGTAAAAAGCTATTTGCCTAGTTCATTTTCTTTTTCTTTTTGTTAGAGGTTCTCCAGATTACATGGCTTTTAATCATAGTAGCATATTGCAGCACATTTTGCTCTGAAATGCTTTCCTTGTGATAGTTGTATATTTCAGAGTCTGCCTGAGTACTTTAATCTGGGTTTTGTTTTTTTTTTTTTTTTGAACTAGGGTGAATAAAATGGACCTATTTGTCTATTCTTGTTTGTTTTGTTCTGTTTTCATGGTTTGCTGATTTACTCATGATTTGGGGATTTTATTTCTGTAATACACACAAAATTCCTTTTTGAAAAGAAATGGCTGGAAAGAATTCTCTTCATAGCTTCAAGTTCAATCCTACTGAGTGCTACTACTGATAAGCCTAAGTGACTTATCAATGTATATACTCCAACACTCCCTCCCATACTCTCACCCACTAGAGGAATATATAGCGGGAGAGATCTTAGAAAAACAGCTGCTTTTCGATTGTCCTCAAGTAGATCAGGTAAGTATTAGAGACAGCAAAGAGCTTAGAAGAAAGAAAAAGCACCAGTAGCCACTAAATTTAGCAGCCATGGTAAGGATGGGATTTTATCTTTGCTACATCACAGGAGAGTCTGTTAATCCACATAGCTGATATGACCCTGTGAAAATGATTTTAGGGGAAAAATGGGTACTAGGGTATAGTTAGGCTTGGAAAAGATTGTGTTTGCGCTTGTTATTTCTGATTAAATAGATCATCCTGAATCAGAGTCTCAGATTCTCCTTCAGGCTCTGCTACTGATTCATTTTGTGAAATTGAATACTTGCTGTCACTGGATCGTTTCCCCCATGTAATAATAATAATTAATAATAATACTGGCAATGAAGTTCTTTCAGGGCCTTTATCAGAAGATCTTTTTGAAAGGGTTTGATTGGGAATCAGTTAATAAGTAAGTGAGATAGAAAATAAATACCAAAACAGTCGAAATCCAGATGCACTTTGAATCCCAACTATTTATAGGTCTTCTGCTTTGAAGTATCAAAAAGGATAGAATCTTATTAGGAATGAATGAGTCTGTGTTATTAAAGTACTGGATTTTTCACCTGTTTCCAAGATATGGATCTTTTTTATTGTGTCAGTGAAAGAGATTGGCCTCCTATAGCATTTGAGAGTAAGAAAACCATGTTTTTATAAGGAAGAAAATCATTGGCAGTATGTGGCACTTAAGTATTTGTTACCTTGAACTCTTGACACATTTTAAATTGGTGTTCACATTAAATCGCAGATCATCTGAAGACTTCTTGTACATTACTGGTGTTGAAAATGTTCATCATATGACAGTTTATAATTTTATGTGAAGTACTACCTAGGTTAAAAGCATATTATTCTGTGCTTGATTTTTACTCTTTGCGTATGGCTATCAGAGTATGTATGTGATGAGAAAGAAGAAAATCAGTGGAGTGCAGAATGTCTCTCAAGTGGAAGATGCTCATGAAATTAGTGTTCTTTAGCTGAAAGACTTGGTTAATTTCAAATTACAATATACTTTGGGTTTTTTTAAAATTTATAATTCTAACTCTAAGCCTATTGAGTAAAAATAATTGAGTGGCATGGGTTTCTCTTTCTAACAGGAGGATTCACTGATGCATGCAGTACAAAAGAGCAAGACGTAAAGGTTCAAGATCAAGTGGTTTTTGGGGGGGCGGTGGTGGGGGAGAGGTGGTGTACAAGGGGGCATAGATATGAAGAAACCTGTTTGAGACACATACCCTTAGCAAGAGAGAAAGAGATTTGATCTTTTTTTGTTGTTGAATGCCTATAAGTGATTTCATGACCTGTTTTCCCAGTTATTAATTTCTAGAGGCCTATCCCCATAGTGGGAGACGGTACTTTCCTACATTGTCTTTTTAACTGGAGTCGGACTGACATTAATTCATTAGGTTTTGAATAATTATGGGTTACTGAAGCAAAGTGAAAAGGATCCTGCATGTATACATTCACTTCTAAGTGAAACTTAATATTATTTGGATATAATATTAAAAAGTAAAAACTGAGGTTTTCCCCCTTAATAGCAAAGGTACTTGAACCATACACTAAAGTTGAGCAGGACCCTCCCCTCCCAGCCCCTGCTGCCTTTTAAAGTCATCTCCTAAGGTTAAACAGTGCTTTGGGGAACAAGATTAATTGTTATACAAGGTAAAGATTTGTTTCTGTCTTATTTTCAATGTAATGTTTTCAGAATTTAGTCCTTAAAGTTTGGATCAGTGTGTTTTAAGTAACAATTATCCTAGAGACTATGCTTCTTTCCTATCTCCTATTTGTTCTCAGCACCTTATATAATGCTCAGCAGAAAGAACTTGCCCTATAACCTTACTGAATTAGAAGTGGGGACCAATACTTCTTTAATGTATGCATTGATACATCTTGCTCTTTGACAAACGAGAGTCAGTTGCCCTCACAGAATAAGTACTATACATTAGGCCTTCTGAGAATGCCCTTGTGCTGGTTAGCCTTTGCAAAAGTGTTTCTTGAGCCCAATTTGATTCAGACTGTGGACTGCAAAGACTTACCTACAACTTCATGAGCCAACATTTCTAAATTCTTCCAGAGACAGGCAGTTATAGGTAAGGAAAAGGGCTCTCCCACCGGTGGTACTCAAGGTCTGCATTCTACAGCCAAGGAAGCCTGTGGCTCACCACTGTTTACTTCAAGTGAGATACCTTTGTAGAAGCTTATCTAGTAAAAGCATACATTATTCTATAAAAATTGAATTTGCTCTTCCATTTTTCTAATTGTTCTTTAAAAAAAAAAAAGAGCCAGACTCATTGTATTTAAGCACATGTGGAATTTGGCATTTATTCCAGAAACAAATTAATCTGATTAATGTTAGAATTAAGAATTCAAATGTGATTTTTCTTTTATTATTACAAGACCTGGAGAATTCTAGTTAATTGTAAATAGTTCTTCAGTAGTAAATTTAATAATAGCAGATATTTAACTATCATTTGCTTGCTTTTTTATTTTTTTTTTAAAGAGCTTGCTTTTTTAATATTTATTTATTTATTTATTTTTATTTTTTTATTTTTTTATTTATGGCTATGTTGGGTCTTCGTTTCTGTGCGAGGGCTTTCTCTAGTTGCGGCAAGTGGGGGCCACTCTTCATCGCGGTGCGCGGGCCTCTCCCTATCGCAGCCTCTCTTGTTGCGGAGCACAGGCTCCAGACGCGCAGGCTCAGCAATTGTGGCTCACGGGCCCAGTTGCTTCGCGGCATGTGGGCTCTTCCCAGACCAGGGCTCGAACCCGTGTCCCCTGCATTGGCAGGCAGATTCTCAACAAGGAAGCCCTGCTTGCTTTTTGATATGCCTTTACTAGCATGCTGATAGATACACTTTGGCTTAGAACTGATGTTAGGTTAATCTTCCTTCTTCATGGTTCGTTGGCGTTACTCTTAATGCTTAGCACAGTGCCTCGTATAGAGTTAGCTGAGTTCCTGTCTTCTTCACCAGATGCTTAGTATCTTCAGAATTAAGACTGAGTTTCATTTACCTTGGTATTTACTTTGAGAGCCTTACACATAATAGTTTAACAGTAACAGTTATACTTCGCAACCTGTAAAGAAGCATCATTTTACATTTTTCACAAGTACACCTAGAAAAATGAATTTTTTTAAACATGTCTTTTAGCACTAAATTCAGCCCTCTGCCCACAACAGTTGCTTATATTGAGCTAAATATAAATATCACTGTATTTTGTTGGATTTCTGAATGGAGTAAACATTGCTATTAACTACAACCTTGCATGTGTGTATACTTTAAATATACATTTATTAATTCAATGCCATTTGAAATTTGTGTGCTCTCTCCTTGTCTCTAGAACTTTGCTGACTTAAAGATGTACTTTTAAGTAACATTCCGTACTATATGTATATACACACACTTTATGACTTTTTTTCTTGACACATAGAAAGAGCCTTAGAGAAAAGTATATAAACGTAACATGAGGCTTTATCTTAACTAAAACTTAACTGCTCTTGAATGTTCTATTTTCAGTGAAATGGTTGCAATGGGAGACCTTATTCAGGCTTATTAAATCTAAATTATTCAGGCATTTGTCATCTTTGAGCCAGCATGGGGAAGAGACGAGTTCTGAGATTTGGCATTGACAGTACTCAGTGCTGGCCTTCCGTACAGCATAGCTGCTGAAGTGTGCATGGGACCTCCAGCTCTAGCCAGTGCTTCAAGGCCCCCTTCTGGTTCAGCCTAGGAAAGGAGCCTTCTGAGCACACAGCTCATAATTTAGTGTGAGAAGAAAGGCAGTTGGAATTTACTTTGATTTAATAACCTCATTTGCCTAAGTGTATTGTTTTTCCCAGATATACCAAAGTTCCCAGTAACAGTAACTCAAATGTCAGAAAGTGATTTCTATTGCACAATCTAGCAATACAGTGAGTCAACCTGTCAACCTGTAGTCTATTTTCCCCTTAGTGTCTTAGCTTCTTTTGAACGGACCCGAAAGAGCTCACCAAGATACTTTTGATATTTTGCCCATATTGGATTGCTTCTGCCATTTTCTTGATAACCTAAATTTTGTTCTGAACCTAAGTTTTATTTGAGGTCTTTTAATCCTATGTAACTTGAAGAGTTAATTTTATTGTTTTTTCACCTGTTAGTAGTATGCTATAAATACTGTATTATGATGTAGAATTTTTGCCATTCACTTGAATTAAATCAATTATCAGAGCATTTAATTGTTGTGTACTTCACAAAGCAATTTAAAATCATTGAAGCAATTAATGTTTTTTAGATACATTCAGCCTTCCAGTTAAGAAACCTTCACAAAGTATCCTAAATCTCTTGTTCTATGTCTAAGGCAGGTTAAATTTTATTTATACCATACGTCATTTGACATATAATACTGGATGAAATTTGTACAATACCAGGATTCTGACAGCTATGTGACAATGGTATAATTTTTGTCCTTGCTAAGTCGGGGAACTTTTAAAAATTATATTGTGAGGTATTGCGCACAAGGTACATTAACTAAGTCAAAGCCAGAAAAGTAACTTTTTCTGTATTTCAAAGTTTTTGATTTGTTCTTTTAAAAATAAAATGTCAGTAACAAAATTATGAAAACCTAATAATAATAACTATTCATTTTTTAATATAACAGCAGATTTAGTTAATAATTATTAATATGAAATTAAACATTTTGAAAGAGAAAGAAATCCTATTGTCCAAGGTTATCTTAAAAGCCAGTTTTTACTCACATTACGTGGCCCAAAAGTAACTGACAATTTAAAAAGTAGTTTTCAAGTATGTATCAATTAGAAATGCTTTCAGCTGCAAGTTTTATGTACAATGACATAAAATAATAGGGATTTATTTTTTCCAGGACAAGAAGTCTAGAGGAAAGCGGTTGTGTCCTTTTTGTTTAGAGGCTTAATGTTGTCAGGGTGTTGTCCTCGCAAAACCTTGTGCCTGATGCAAGATGGATGCTTCTGCAGATCGAGACATCATATTCTAGTTCAGGGCAGGAAGAATGAGGAAAGGCTTGTGCCTGTCGAGTCTTTCTCTTTTAATCAGGAAGTAAAAGCTTTCCCAGTGACCTCTAGCAAATGTCGACTGTGGACTTACTGGCTCATGGCATGTAGCTGTCCCTATTTTTAAGGGATGTTGAGATATCAAGGACTTTGGGCCTTGGTGGTGGAGGAAGCAGGGGAACAGTGGTTTGAGTGTGATTTTGGGGTAACCAGTCAATAGTTTCAGCCATAGTCTGATAATTCAAACCATGCTAACTTTAAATTGTATTCCTTCTCGTTCCGACTCATGTTTATGTTGCCTGTTTGTTCATTTGTTTGTTTGTTTTCTCCAGGTTAGAAAACTCTAACCTTCTTACACCAAGTTTTCACTTCTGTGACTACCAAATTTCAAGTCTCTGGGCAAAGGCATTTCTCAGACACTGATGGCATCTCTAGTTAAAAGACCCTGTAGCCCATACCACATATAATCCTTGTCCTGTACTTTTCATTACAGATGTATTCAGTAACACTTGAAAGGACAATTCTGTTTTAAATCTGCTTTGAGCCTCAAGGTATCAAAGTATCTTCTTATAGACTGAATTAAAAATATGGGTATAATGTAAATGAAAGAACAATTGAATATTAAAAAAATCTTAAAACAAATGCTATCTGCCCAAAAAAGCCAAAAAGCCATTGTTTCATAGAAAGGAGCTCATTCTAAAAAATTTTAATCCTGGAAAATGGTGTTATTACCCATTTCTAAAATGTGAAAAATATTATCAACATCTATACCTTGATTATTACCTAAATTATTACTCATTCTTAGAATAATACATCATGGACTTATAGTTTTGATAAATTAGGATTCCTTGAGATAGGAAAGTCTGAGAAGAAAATTGAAACTGAGAAAATGGAAACAAATATTTTTTCTACTTTAAAAAAACTCATGATCAAAGATGTTGACCATAGAACCTTGGCTATACAGCAGTTGTCTGCGTTTCCATATCAACATCTTTATTGTCCAGTTTTTACATTTCTATTATGTGAACTTAGATGAATGGCTTTATAGAGGCAAAACTCTCCAGATATACTCATGTAAATTTCTAAACTACTATAATCTGTAGCATGGGGTTGGGTGTTATAGAGAGGTACAACAAAATATTGCAATATATAAAATCACTTACTCCTTGGCATAAGCTTTTGTCAATATAGTTAACAAAAGAAGATGTCACAAGACATATATATATAAACAAGGATATATGATTTAGGATGATGGTATTACAACAGTTACTATGGTAGATGTCCAGAAGCAGAAGAAATTTATCTATGTGGTAATCAGGGAAGGCTTTGAGAAGGAAGTAGGCCAGTGTGGTGTGCTGGTGAGAGCAGGGGACCACAGCCTATGGCCTATGGCACACTAGCTTTTTTTGTAAATCAGATTTCTTGGAACACAGCTCTGCGCATTCATTTACATATTGTTAAGACTGCTTTCTTGCTACAACAGCGGAGTTGAGTCACTATGGCAAAGCCCATGTGGCCCACAAACTTAAAATATTTCCTATCTGGCCCTTTAAAAAAGAAGTTTGTCAGCCACTGGTTAAGAACGTGGTTTCTGTTGTCATACAAAACTGGGTTCAAATTTGGCTTTGTAATCTGTAACTTGACTCCAGGGATGTTTATACTGATATAGGGAGATTTCACATACAGTGCATTGTAATACCTGGTGTGTGTTATATGCTTATTAAATGTTATTTTATTAAATGTTAGATTTTATTTTATTATGATTTTTATTTTAAGTGCACTATAACTTTTAATTCAAATGGGGATTAGAATCTCTAAATTTAAGTACTCCCTACCCCTAAAATAAAAGTTCAGGAAACTGGGAAGGGTATCATCTTATTGTAAGAAATTTTCAAGAGTTGCACAAAATATTGTATAGGGACAATGATATTGACGTAAGAGCCAAACAACATAAACGTACTGAATAGTAAAGCCCAGACTTTAAAATACAATTAATAAAGAATGAATAGCATATTAAATATTATAGGAAGCCATGACAGTCAATTAAAAGCGAAATTAAGATACTTTATTAAAACTTAGAGGAAAATCATATTTAAAAGTGAATATAATAAAGAGGAGACTTAGAGGAAAATCATATTTAAAAGTGAATATAATAAAGAGGAGACATCACTACTAGCCTTACAAAAATAAAAGATAGTATTAGGGAATACTATGAACAATTATATGGCAATAAATTAGTTGACCTAGGTGAAATGGACAAATTAGTACAAAAACACAAACTATCAAAACAAGAAATAGAAACTCTGAATATAGGCTCAAAAATCCTTATATCAAATCTGGCAAGAAATAAAAATTATATACCATGATCAAATGGGATCTATTCCAGGAATGCAAGGTTGGTTAAACATGAAAATCAGTCAGAAAATCTATTGATATACCGTATCAATAGAACAAAAGACACATGATCATCTCAATAGATACAGAAAATCATTTGACAAAATCCAACACATTTTCAGGGTGAAAACATGAAACTCAACAAACTAGGAATAGAAGGGAACCTCCTCAACTTATAAAGGACATCTGCAAAAAACCTACAGCTAACATCTTTCCTAATGGTGAAAGACTGAATATTTCTCCTTAAGATCAGGACATAAGCCTAATAGAATTGGAGAAAAATAGGTCTACGCAAGAACATGTACACAAATGTTCATAGCAGTGTTATTCATAATAGCCCCAAAATGGAAACAGCCCAGTATCCATCAATAAATGAATGGATAAACAAAATGTTGTATAGCCATGCAATAGAATATTATTTAACCATAGAAAGGAATGAAGTACTGATAGATGCTACAACATGGATGACTCTTGAAAATATTATGCTAAACAAAAAAGTCAGACACAACAGGCCGCATTTCATTTTATATAAAATATCCAGAGTAGCCAAATCCATAAAGACAAAAAGTAGATTAGTGTTAAGGGACAGCGGGAATGGGGAGTGACTGCTAATGGTTATGGGGTTTCTTTCTGGGGTGAAATGTTCTAGAACTAGATAGTGGTGATGATTGCACAGCTTTTAAAAACCACTAAATTGTACACTCTAAAAATGAACCTGTAAAAAGTGTAAGTGAATATAATATAAAATGATTTTAAAAAACATAAAGAAGAGTTATAGAAGATTGAATTATAAGGAACCCAGATAAACCCAGAACTAGCAGATAAAAGGAAATACTCTCATTTTATATCTTTTGTCCTCAGAACACCAGGAAAAATTAATGGAGACCACAATCTAGCCACACTTTGGTAAAGTTGTTTTGTTTTGTTTTTTTAATTTTAAAATGAAGGGGAAAAAGAACTTAAAGAACTCCAAACATAAAAAATAAAGGGAGTGAAAATATCAGCTTGTGATCAGACTTCTGTGGCATTTAATGGCATAAAGAATAATGGAATAACGTATATGGAATTGCAGTGGAATAAGTTTACGATTCAAACTTGCTTTTCCAGCTGAGCTAGCATTCAGTATGCATAAGAACAAAAGAATGATCTTCTCAGCCATACAAGGGCAGACATGCACATACCACCACCGCTGCCAACAACAACAACAAAAAATGCATACTTTGCTGCCCAAATAATCAAAATCAAGAATTCAAGTTTGAATTCAAGGAACTATAAAATGATGAAACAAATGACATTTACATAAGTTGTTCCTATTTTGTTTTAAAACAATTCAGATGTTAAAAATAATTCTTATAAGGTGCCTTATGGTGGAAAAAATAATAATATTCTGGGTCCAATACCCCAGATCACTTCAAAAACACAGAGAGAGATGTATAAGAAAAAATATCACATGCCTTATTTTACAGATTGTGGAGTCAGTAAATGTTGTTTTATTCTTCACATTCATAGAAAAACTATATTTAAGAAAAAAGGAAAAAATGCAATCAACGCAAAAAGAAAAGAATAAGAAGCATGACAAAATGCTAAACAAACATATTGCAATTATCAATAGTTTTAGTCTCTTATTGAAAGGTAGAATCTGCCATGCTGGGTGGAAAACAAAAACTATTAAGTTTTTTAGAGACAAAGCTAAGCAAAATAATATCAGTTAAAGTAAAAGGATGGCAGTGCAATAACAGACAAAAATAAATTTAAAAGTGTAGGTGGCATATTTGTAAGACGACAGAATTCAAAGTAAAAAGCTTTAGTCTGGTCAAAAAGGATAATTTATATTGGTAAAGATGTAATCCACACTGAAGCTTTAATAGCCATGAATCTGTTTGTACTGGTCATACAGAATTAAAATACATAAAACAATCTGAAAAAGAAAACATGGCCTTTGGTGTCAGATTTGGATTCAAGGGAAACATGTAAATAAACATGTGATGTTAAGACTAAGGAAAGGACAAAAGTGGACTTGGGAAGAAGCAGAAGTGATGACAGTGGCCCGGGGTGATAGCAACGATGATGTAGATTCAAGATTTGGGATACGGTATCCACAGTTCTTGTCCCTTTATTAGCTATAGCCCAAGGATTACGAAACAAGTCAGAAGTCAGCCCGCAGGTACGTGTGTGTGCGTGCGTGTGTGTGTGTGTGTGTTTAAATGCCAGTTCTCCACAGTCACCGCCATTCTCTATTGTCTTATATTGAGCTCATTGGGGCCATTTACCTTGCCTCTGCCCGCCCCACACCCCAGCCTCTGTAGGCATTTCAGTGTATGAACCCTGGGATGAGGTAAGGGAGATGGCCAAGGAAAAATGGCTAAAAAAGTTGTGAGTCTGAGTAATAAGAGGAGAATGAATAATTGTAATAGTTCAAAAAGTAACAATTGTATACACTTAAAAATGTTAAGATGGATTTTTTTTACCACAATAAAAAATAAGGTTAGAAACCTAAAAAATGTAGTAACAATTATAAATCAGCTGAAGCATTTAAATCTGTTTGTCTTAAGAGGATTGTGTTCACTCACCTGCATTCAGTTTGCTTCATTTTATAATAAAAAGTAATGGCTTATTGAGACATTGATACATCACTATGTAAAAATTGTCCCCTTGCTTTTAGATTAAGGAAGTCAACTTTAATTAAAATACTGTCTCATTTCCTCTCTTTTCAGTCTTAAAATTTTTGTAGTTGCTCTAGTTTACTTTCATATCACCTTCCTTTTTCTGTCACCCTAATTGGAAAATTTTAGTTTTTGGTTTGACACCTGCTTCTTAACTGCCACAAAACATATTAATTATGCTTTTTACTATTATAGAAACATAATGTTCAGCTAGCTAACTAGCATGAATAATCCATCACTAAGAATCACTAACTATAGTAATTGCTGTCTTTAAACAAGTAAAGACAGTCTTCTGATTATGTGGCTGATAACTTAAAACCATAAAGCCAGTTTCACTTTAAATATAATAGTGTGCCAGCTGGTATTTCAAGAAATGTTTTCTTCTTTCTCCCTTTTAGAATAACTTGTAAGTGAAAACCTTTAACAGAAAGATCTCATTTATCAAATGGATCCAGAATCCCAACCAAAACATACCTTAGAACCCAGCTTTCTAATCCAGCCAAATTTCTTGCTGTAAAATTCACTTTATGCATTCATTAGCCCCTTCAGCCCTTATTCAGAACCTGTTTACTTTTTTTTTTTTATAGTAATCTTTTAAAATTTATTTTTATTTTATTTTATTTTTTGGCTGTGTTGGGTCTTCGGTTCGTGCGAGGGCTTTCTCCAGTTGCGGCGAGCGGGGGCCACTCTTCATCGCGGTGCGCGGGCCTCTCACTGTCGTGACCTCTCTTGTTGCGGAGCACAGGCTCCAGACGCGCAGGCTCAGTAGCTGTGGCTCACGGGCCCAGTTGCTCCGTGGCATGTGGGATCTTCCCAGACCAGGGCTCGAACCCGTGTCCCCTGCATTGGCAGGCAGACTCTCAACCACTGCGCCACCAGGGAAGCCCTGGAGCCTGTTTTACTTTTAATAAACTGTTTAATTTGTATGTTTAGCCATGATTCAATAATATAAACTCTCTCAATATAAATGGGAGGGGGAAAAAGAACAATGGAACTAAAAAAGCTTAGTTATCTGAAAAGTACATGTCTTGAGACCTCAGTGAAGTCCTGTGACACATGAGCCCTAGGACGATGGGAGATGCTCAGTGGATATTAGTTGGATGAGTGAAGAACAGTAAGTTCAGAGTGACAAAGAGGATAAATAGTTACGTTTCCAGTTTTCTGAGAAAAAAAGTAGATTACATGTTTTCTTTAAGTTTCATGCAAATGGTAATAGAAATTTTGGTGCATAAGTAGTAAATTCACATCCTTGGCAAAACACCCAGCCAGGACAACTTGTTTTCAGAGAAATTAAGAAAATCAAAGTTTTGCTTTTTATATGTATAGTTACATATATGTATTTATCTGAATAGCTAAAATAATGGTTGTTAATGTTGGGATATTTACTTTAGAGATGTGCATATGACGGCGTTCTCTTTTCCTGGTCGGGTTTAGAAAGCTCTCCGAGAAGTATTATTTCATCAGCACAGTTAGGTGTGGGAAAATAAGAACAGGATGACTGCACACAGAAATTAATGAAATAGAAAAGGCCACATTGAGCAATGGGTTTGCAATCGTATGTTCCTGATGCTTGTTTGCATATCGTGTAGAGACTGTTATTAGTGTGTGAAGATAAGGTGAAAACTTTGAGGGGGCAGTGGGTGTTGTGCAGAGGGAGATCCAGAGTACTTTACTGTTTTCTGAGACTAGACTTTTACCTCGACCTATGCACTGTGCTAGTATGTTTATATATATACACTATCCCCCTTAATTTCTATAATAATCCTGTGAGACAAGTACTGTTTTAGTCCCCATTTCACAGATGAGGAAAATGAGGCACAGAAAGTTGTGTAGGTTATCTCAGGTATCACCACATAGGACCAAGTTTGCTTTTTTTTTTAGCCTAAGCGTGGCTTATATTCATTACTTCAGAAGTGACCAAAATCCTCTGCGTATTTCTATAGACTTCTCCACAGTTACTGCATACCGTTTGTGTCATGCACCTTGCATTCTGCAACTATAAAGTCTCCAGCATTCTTAAAAAAAAATGAGAACATTTACAATTACAGGTCTTCCCCTTTTAAAAATAACAAAAGCAATATTTTAAAATTCTAACTTCAGACAAAACTGGAGGATATCCAGTGATAATACCAAAAACTCCACTGCGAGGTTACTTTAAATCAGATATCTCAAACTTCCAGCTGGACAGACTGAAATCCTCCCCCCTCACCTCATCCCTACTGAATTGTTTTTGCAGAGTTTATGTTTTAGAAAAAACTTTTTTTTCTTTATTTGCCACAGATGCCACTCCTCTCTATTACACTGGCCCAATTCACATATCTGACATCTAAGTTTGTAATCCTGGCTTTAAATCATGAGTCCTTGGTAAACTGAAAATGTATTGAATTATTAACATTTTTTTGGAATATGTCTGGTAAAATGAGAGAGACCTGTGATTATACGGAGTAACTCAAGCTATATGAGATTAGTTTTTCAAAGCATAGTCCCTACAAACTAAGGTTAGATTATAGAGCTGTCAACCATGTCTATTAATTTCCTATTAATGTTTTTTTCCCTGTAGAAAGAAGTAGAAAGTCAGAGATTTTTCTTAAACCAGACAGAAAATTTGAGATGTGTGAAATTGCAAGTGCTTACCCTGATGGATGTGTAGATTTCCCAGGGAGTAGTAGTATTGGGGTTGTCAGTAGTCAGAATACAATGATAAATTGTCAATGGCATTTTCAGGCTGTCAGCTTGATTGACAGGGTAAAATTATTTGGTTAAGTGCTATGCAATATTACCATGTATGATTTGTTTTAATATCTTTTATAATATATAAGGTAATAAAGAAGCTTCTAATGTTAGCAAAAGATTACTCTTCGTGTGTGAGAGGGCAACATTTTAGAACTGTATACTGTCCTGTGATACAAATGGATTTTCTTCCAAATTATGTTTGTATAAGATAGAACTTTATAAAAATGCCAAAATTCGACTATTTTTGACCTACAAAAAAGAAAAAGACAGTTCACATGGTTTAACATAGTACATCAGCTATTCCAACCTAGGTATAATTGTTTCAAACTGGGAAAGTGTTTTTCAACAGAAACTAAAAGATGGTTTTGTTTCTAGGCTAATAATAAACACGCATTTTGTCCTTGCTTTCTGCTAGGCCCGGTGCTCACGTGGATGATCATTTTCTTGCTCCATCCTCCTAAGTCTTACAAATATTGGAATTTTCCAGAGCTTGGCCATAGGCGGGCTATTCACCACACTCTCCAGGAAATCTCATCCGTCCTGATAGTCTTAAATGTGCTGACAACTCCCAAATGTCTCTCTATCCCAGACCTCTACTCTGAACTCTAACCTCGTTTATCTAACTGTACTTCCTTGCCTCTTCAAGTGAATATCTCATAGGCATCTCAGATTTACCTATCCAAAACAAAATTTCTGATCTCCCTCTCTCACTCCTCTCTGTTCTTAGTTCAACCTCTCCATCTTGGTGAAGGGCACCTCCACCCACCTTTTTGGTCCAGGAGAAACCAAGGAGTTGTCCTTCCTTTCCATTACCTATGTCCTATTCAGTCTATCTCTTATATAAGAATATTGAGACTCTGTCTACTTCTTTTCTATCTCCATTGTAGCCACCTTAATCCAGCCACTAACTCCCTTCACCTAGATTGTTGCAATAACCACCCCATTTGTCCTTAGGCTTCTACTTCTAGACTCCCTTGAAATCCATTCTGTAAATATCAGCTTCTTAATTTGTTCTGCATTTAGGAGAGAATGCAACATCCTTGCTGCCTACAAGGCCCTGTATGTTCTGGCCCCTACCTACTTAAGCCAGCCTCTTCTCTCCCTTTTGTTCAATGATTTCTATCAGTTCCTCACAGTCACAAAGCTCTTTCCTGACCTCAGGGCTTTGTGCTGTTCCCTCCACCTAGAATACTGCTTTCCTCTTTAACTCTTACTGATCCTTCATTGCTCAGCTTAAATGACACTTGCTCAGAAAGGCCTTTCCCGGTCCTCTCTCTAAAGTAGGCCGCCATGATTCTATCATATAGCACATTGTAATTTTTTCTTCATTGCACTTAGCACAGTTTGCAATAGACATTTATATGTATGTTTATTTGGTTAATATAAACTCCATAAGGCAGGCACCTTGTGTACTATGTCCAGGGCCCAGTACACAGTAGTTGCTATCTGCTTAAAGTGAAAAACAATCTATCTTTGATGTTGGTGCTTGAAGAAAACCAGATTGTTCAGAAGAGGAGGCAGTGATGAGGGGCCTCTGGAAGTGTGTTGTATAATATGTGAAACATGGACTGGTCTCAAATCTCATCTTCATTTGGGGTGAGTTAACTCAACTTTTCTGAGCCCCTAGATTGTAAGCTTTTGAAAGCGTATACTTTGTCTATTTTGTTCACTGCTGTATCCCAACAGTGATAAGAAAAGTCCCTGGTGTATAACAGATGCTTAATAAATATTTGTTGAGTAGATAAACTTCTGTTTCTTCTTTTGCAGAGTTCCTTTCTAGTGACACTCTGAGAGGGTTAATAAAAAAAATCATAGGAAGTACCTAGTACACAGCAGGTGCTCAATAAATGCCGGAAACCCTAATGCCTTTTTCAAATAGTAATTTTGATTTTTTTTTGCACAAGTGATTCTGAAAAGCCCTGGGCCGCCATGAATATTGAGAATGGGGAGACAGTGAGGTAGGTGCATTAGAATAACTTCTGTAGTGTTTTTCAAACGCCTGGCACTTGCACCTCACCTCCACTGCTTACTACAGAGTGGCTATTTTTAAGTATATTATATTCCTCAGGTGTGTTGAGGCAAAGGTTGAGAAACATGTCTAAATCTTGCCTAGAACCAATGTCACTGGAATAATAACTGATAAATGAAGCCTTCATATCAGAGGACTGTCAATTTTAGGCAAAAATATTTTTAAAAAAATAAAAGAAACCATGCAATGATTGTTTAGTGATGCTACAAAACGCACATTAAGCGGTAATTTTTAAATAATCAAGTTAGTGAATTACAATATCAAATGACTTCAGTGCTGGAAAGAATCTTAAAGATCAAAGAGCAACTCTCCCATTTTACTGATGAAGCCCAAAGCTTTCTCTAAGACCACCTGGAACATTCCAGCTTTTTGAAAGGACCTCAGTTCCACTGAACTGCAAGGTCACTGAAGACAGTGTTTAATTGTTGCTTATATCCGTGGTGTTTGCACAGTGCTAGGAACATATTAAACATTCAGAGTGTGAGTCTGTGTGATGAATTAATAAGTGATTTTATGAACAAACATGATCACCTGTCTGTTGCACAGGGATTTGTGTTACACAAATCATATTCAAGGTTGATCTTATCTGTTTTCAAAAAGTTCTCTCTCATTACAGTGGCCTACACTGGTGATATCTTAATCTCTCCCCCCACCCTGCCCTTTCACACTTGCGCACACACGCACACACACACCCATGAGTTAATGTTATTGAACTTGTAATTATGGCTTCTGGCTGGCCTCTGTATATTCAGATGATCCAGAGATAGAAATATTTCTTAACACCCTTCTTACCAATTGCCAGGTGGTCAAATCTCCAGCCAGAGTATAAATGTCAGGGGTATTCAGTACCCTGAGCTTCTGTATCCTTATAGGTCTTTTGTCTTTCATTCTTGGAGCTGCCAGGATCTAGATTCAGTACCCTTTGTCCTTTGTACCCCAGACATTTTTTCCTTCTCCAGCTATACATTTTAATTTTTTCTCCTATGCCACATCTCAAAAACAGGCATTTCTTGGGGTGGATTGATTTTTAGCAAGGCATTGATCTATGTGAGTTGAACCATCTAAAAAGGCCATAGTAAATCTGGGACAATTTGAGAAATAAAATAAATCATGATAGCAATGGACTGTAATGCATATAAAATAAATACCCATGAGTCCATATTCATACAAATAAGTAACTTGAATACATTACTAAAAAAGAGAGAAGGGATAGCTCTTCCTTACAATAGAAGTCCAATTGATGAATGTAGAAAGAATGACAGAAGTAAAAAAATCACCATTTGGCAAACACCATGTTTATTGTTGCAGATAAGAATAACACATGGATGTTAAAATTAGTGGCCAAAAGTATAATGAGAAATAGGATATTTGCATTGTCTTAATGTATCCACCCATGAGATACTTTTCTAAACATTGGAGGATACTAAGGGGACATGACAACAAAATGCAAGGTGAGAACCTGGATAGAATCCAGGACCAGGAAAAGGACATAAATGGAATAACTGGAAACATTTGAGTAAGGTCTATAGATCAGTTAATAGTATTATATCAATGTTAATTTCCTGGTTTTGATTATTGTGCATCAGTTATAAGTAAGATATTAACATTTGGGGAGACTAGGGGTATATAGGAATACTTCGTACTTTTTTCAACTTCTTTCTAAGTCCAAAATTATTTCAAGACTAAAATTTAAAAATTTAAACTTAAAAATAAATAAATAAAAAAGTTCTAACATTTTCTAACATTTGAATGGCCCTTTATTTTAAAAAATGCTAAGAAATAGGGAAGTTTTTATGATCCTCCCTTGACACAGGAAGTAAATGCCCATCATTTCTGTGATTTGCCCAAGGCTACCCATTATAAAGCCATGTGTTCTGTTAGATCCTCACCACGGCAGCTTCATTCTCATAGCTACTTTACAAAGGAGAAGGAGAAGGCATTATGATTCCCATGTTATAGACTTGGAAACAGAGTTCCAGCAAGAGTAAAAGATTTACTGCTAGTGAGTGGTGGAATGAGAGCTAAAGTTCAAGTCTTCTCATACTTAATCCAATTTTCTTTTCATTCATATTCCATAAATATAGTTATCTCTCTCTTTTATTCAACAAATATCTATTTAGAATTTTCTAGTCAAGGCACTGCCCTGAGCACTATGCATACAGAAATGAAAATTAGTTTTTGGAGGCCACCTTCAATGAGGTGAGTTTTGAAAGAGAAGTAGAAGTTAGCCAGGTAGAAAAAGCTAAGGACATCATTCTGAGCAGGGAGGGTGGTAACTTGGCCTCTAAAGATGGCAGCAAGAGTACCACAGAACTGGCCTTGGGGCCCAGCCTCCTCACCGTTCCTTTTATTCACTCCTCTGTAAGCATTTAGTGCCCATCTACCAGTGAAAGGCCACTTACAGACCGGTTTAAAAGTAAACTTTATTTTCTTCACGTTAGCTTTGCTTTGGGAATTGTTGTAGAATTTACTTGCATTCTGCTTCACTGGCAAGCTTAAATTAGTCTTGTTGCCCGTGTATCTCTGTGGTCCAGCTGGCTGGCCTCAACAGTTCCTCTGTGCTGTGCCATCAGTCGGATCTTACCAAAGTTATAATGCTACTGGAGAAGGGTGGCTGGATAACTGATGTCAAGAGAAGATGCGCCTGCCTGGCACCAGGGCAGCAGAAAGCAACTGACCAGAGAACAAGTGTGGCCTCCGATCCTCTCACACTATGTTGCTGGGTTGAACATACTGTCTCAGCTTAAATTCTCCAGCTGGCAACAGGAGATTCTTCAGTTCTAGTAGCCTGGCTCCAAAGTGTGTGTGTGTGTGTGTGTGTGTGTTTGTGTGTGCGCGCTGTTGACTACTTTACAACCCTTAACTTGCTAACCCCCCCTTTTTTTTTAAATTACAGTAATTTGTAATTTTTTGATTTATTTACTTTTTGTTGTCATTGTTTTGGCTGCACAGCATGAGAGATCTTAGTTCCCCAACCAGGGATCAAACCCATGCCTCCTGCCGTGGAAGCATGGAGTCTTAACCACTGGACCGCCAGGGAAGTCCCAACCTGCTAAACCCTTTAAGTGAAATATCTCTCTTCAATTTATCTCATCTGGCCACACATTACGAAGTTCAAATTATCTGAGTTTGCCTTTCCTTCACTGGTTTCACACATGTGCTCAGATTATTCCATGAGGGGGATGAATTCCACATTGTGGGAACTTAAGGCATTAAACTCTGATTCATTCATCACAGTTCTGCAAATAACTGTAGCCAAGTTCAGGGAGAGTAAAACCCAATGATTATTCCCTGCATGGTGGATAATCTTGGATATTTAGCTTTGGAGTGCCGTTGTTTTGGTGGCATATGTAATATATGCATCTGCATTTGAGCAAGATTTAATACTAGTACAATAGCTACTACTGATGCACAATTAGGGCAGATGAACTCTTTGCTTGTACAAGAACCCTCTTCAACCTGACCTGGAGGGGGAGAAGACAATGCCTTTTATATGGTTTATTCAGTTGTGATCTTTTGTTCTGAGCCTGCCTTCAAACATCGGAATGATAAACTTTTGGGATCACAGGTGTTGTTATGTTTATCCATTGCAAGACTAGCCACTGAGTTGCATGAGCTTTGAGACGTTAAGAATTGAGATATCAAGCTGAAAATTCAGTAATGCCGATTTCAGTTTGTTAAACCATTCATTGGCCCCAGGTTGAAAATTTTATGGGCCTCTACTTTATGGCTGAGGAATTTGCCCAGATTCTCTGTTAATAAAACTAAATTCCCCATTGTATCAGTTTCCAATTGTATTGGCATAAAAACTTCAAGCCATGTCAGCCTTACAGATTTGATTGATATGGTAGGGTGGAGGAATGATGAGTAATACCTTTATTATCTGACATGTATGTCTTTAAATGGTATGCTTTCAACCAAAATTACTTGTTTTTCATTAACTCTCTAACACTTGTATATTCTACTGATGTCCTAATTTCATGACATTAGAGTGATTTCTGTTGCATAAATGATAGCTTGCATTGCTTATAAAATGTGCTTCGACACACTCAATGTCTTCTTCAAACTTATACTGCATTGATTACATCTGGCAGCCCTATATGGTGAAAGTTATGACCCTTCCGATTAAATTATGGTTGGAAACCCACTTCTGCGGTGTAGCTCAGCGATCTACTAAATTTCTCAGTGACATTCAGAACATGAAATAATTTTGAGAGAATATATTTGCAATACAAACGGGAGCAGACAAGAAGGTTTTCAGTCTGTATTAATTCATTTTTCAAAAGTCATTACTTGTACAGTTTACTTCCCAAGCTAATTCTAACCAAAGATGAGTAATGCTGCATTGGCAAAAGTATGTGCATAAGATATTTCCGTATGCTTAAGCAGAAATATCAAGTACGGTGCTTATGCATGAGTAGATTTGCAGTGAAAGATGTTCTTAAGGCGGGTTCTCTAGCACCTGCTCCCAGCCTTGTTCTCAGCTAATGAACCTGCATCCTATTTCGTGGAGAAAAGGGAACCCATCAAAAGACTTGTGCAACCTCCCACTACCACAGGCCCCCACCTAATAGCTCTGTACCCATATACTTTACCTTTTCTCCTGTTTCTGTAGGTGAATTGTCTGTGCTTCTAAGGCCACCCCCTCCCTGTGCACAGGTTCTCAGCCTTCTCACCTCACAATCCCACTACTGCAATGCCCTTCTCTCCTGAATCATCAATTCCCCCTTCTCCTCTGGAGCATTACTACCAGAAAACAAGCATCCTGTTTTTTCTCCTACCTTAAACAAACAAAGAAAACTCCCTCTTTTTTTTTTTTTGGCTCTGTTGGGTCTTCGTTGCTGCACAGGCTTTCTCTAGTTGTGGCAAGCGGGGGCTACTCTTCCGTGCGGTGCGCGGGCTTCTCATTGGGGTGGCTTCTCTTGTTGTGAAGCAGGGACTCTAAGTGTGTGGGCTTCAGTAGTTGTGGTGCATGGGCTCAGTAGTTGTGGCTCGCGGGCTCTAGAGCGCAGGCTCAGTAATTGTGGTGCATGGGCTTAGTTGCTCCGCGGCATGTGGGATCTTCCCTGACCAGGGGCTCGAACCCGTGTCCCCTGCATTGGTAGGCGGATTCTTAACTGCTGCACCACCAGGGGAGCCCAAAGAAAACTCCCTCTTGACTAACCCCTTCTCCACCCAGCTGCTGCCCGATTTCTCTGTTCTTCCAAAGAGTTGTCTTTGCTCAGTTTCTGAGTCCTCTCTTCCCGTTCTTCTATAGCTCACTCTGATCAGGTCTCACCCCCTCTCCTCCTCACCCTCTCCATTCTATCTGTGTTGGCTTCTTGCTGATCTTTGGACTAAACAGGCATACTCATTCCTCAGGCATTTGCTTTTGCTGATCCCTGGCCTCCAACCCCAGGTATCAGTGGCTTGCTTCTTCCTTGAAGACTTTGTTCAAAAAATCACTTGTTCAGTAAAGACCCTCTAATCATTTTATTTAAAATTGTGATAGTCCTTCACACCCCCTCACTCTCTTATCCCCTTATGCTGAGTTTTTTTTTTTTCTTTCCAGGATATTAACACATTCTAAAACACTATAAAACTTTTAATTTTCTAAATAAACTCCATTATAGGGGTTTTTGAGGATTTGAGTGTTTAACCGGCAAAGCTGATATAGGTCCCCTCTACCACCACATTGAATGTCCCATGACAAGGAAGGGGCCTGGGTTTGGAGCCAGTGAGTGGCTATCACTGAGTGATCTGAGTTGTCACTCAGATCTCTGTCATCTGAGTGGTGTTGGGCTGTCTGCCCTCTTCAAGTCGCAGTTTGCTCACCTGTAAGTGGGCACAATATACTTAAATCATTCACTCAGCAAATGTTGAGGACAGCCTTAGACCAAGCAATGGGCTAAGTGCAGCCAGTCCTGAGTGAGACAGATGTAATTCGTGGAGCTTGCAGTCTAGGGAGGAGATAGATATTAAACAATAGTCCTAGAAACAAATGGAAACAGTGTTCCTCTCACGCCACCACTGCCTTGTTTTAACCTCAGTTTTACTGACAGGTATATCCTAGTTGGTATCCTACTAACTTGGTTTTCACACTTGATTGTGTCCTGAAATATCTCTTAAAAATACAGGCAACGGAGGCCCGTGTCTAGAATTTCTGATTCAAGAGCTAGGTGACGTGGCCTCCAACCTGCATTTTCACCTCATCCTAGGAAATTCTGATGCAGACCACACCCTGAGAAGTGCTGATTTAAAGAAATAGCTTTATCATCTTTCTTTTTAATAACAGGTAATAATAAAAATATTTTAAAGTCATGTCATTCTGAATAAATTATGCTCTCCCAGAAGCCATTTATTCCAGGACTTTTGCCTCACATTAATGATATTAATTATCCTTAGAGGCTACACACACACTATCC
Source organism: Eschrichtius robustus (assembly GCF_028021215.1). NCBI lineage: Eukaryota > Metazoa > Chordata > Mammalia > Artiodactyla > Eschrichtiidae > Eschrichtius > Eschrichtius robustus. The sequence continues at coordinate 48,035,597 of NC_090829.1, forward strand.
AATCATACTAGAGTCTCAATCTTAAAATAACTCACCCCCCTGAGGGCACCTTTTGTTGCCTAGTAGCTTTATTGCAAAAAACACAAAGAGTTTTAAAATGCCATCCATTTACATGGCTAAAAAGTACAGAATAGCAAAGAGAGCCACAACCAAAAAGAATATTGACCTCCGAGAGCCTTCCTGCCACAGACACTAAGGAAAGCCATCAACAGATGGTGCTGACTGCTGCCATGATTAAGCCTTGCAGATTCAAACGTGAACATAATTTCACTCCATTGACATAATTATGCTAAGGCAAGTAATTTTGATATATGACATGTGGCCATGTTCTACAATAAGGTCATAAACCCACAAAACTATTCCTTTGTAAATAATCATAAGGTAAGTTAGATATTACTCAATTCAGATTGATTGAAGCCTCGAAAATCTGACTTGTGGGTTAAAAACAAAAGCACACCAATGATGATTTATTATTTGTCTTTTTTTTTTTTTTTGGCTTCTTCTCGTGGCTTGTGGGATCTCAGTTCCCCCACCAGGGACTGAACCCGGGCCACAGCAGTGAAAGCCCAGAATCCTAACTGCTAGGCCACCAAGGAACTCCCTATTATTTGTCTTTTAACCTACAGTAATATCATAGTTAGCTGTGTCCAAGGAAGAATTTGTTTTCCTGTGTGTCTAGAAAAAGACAATTGAAATGTACCCTAGTAAATATCCCAGTATTTTGTTTCAGATGCCTTATGGTAGTTTACCTAACTGTATGTTATTTGTATCCCTCCAGAATCTACCAAACAGAATAAGTTAATATTTTTGAGATGGTTCAGGGTCATCATCATGAATATCTAACACTGGGCACTACATTAATACCCTGATCTTCATAAGAAATGTGCCTGTAGTAAGTGGTTCTAAGACTTTAAGGCCTTATTGTTATATCTGCATAGTTTAGGCCTTAATATTACTTTTATCAATCTGATAAGTAAGTTTGACCATATTTTTATGTGTTTAAGAGCTGTTTAACATTCTTTTGGTAAAATGTCTATTCATATCCTTTGCCTATTTTTCTATAGGATTTTTGTTGGGTTTATTGATTTATAGAGGTCTTGTATAGAACAGAGAACTTATCCCTTAGTCCAGCGGTGCCCAACCTTTTGGGCACCAGGGACTGATTTCGTGGAAGACGATTTTTCCACGGACATTGTGGGGTATGGTTGAGGCGGTAATGTGAGCGATGGGGAGCGATGGGGAGGGCAGATGAAGCTTCGCTCGCTCACCCGCCGCTCTCACCTCCTGCTGTGCGGCCTGGTTCCTAACAGGCCCTGGACGGGGGTTGGGGACCAATGCCTTAGTCTGTAAGTTAAGACTTTTCAGTTGGTCACTTGTCTTTTGACTTTTCTCATATGGCTTTTGCTGTGCAGATTTTTATCTTTATTTAGTAAAATTTATTAATCTTTTCTTTAATGGCTCCTAGGTCTTTGTCACACTTAGGCCTTGTCCATTTCAACACTGTGTGTATAATACATGTGTGTATAATATATATATATTTATATATATGTATAAAGTATACAAATAATAGATAGTACAATATAAATATATGCAACCTATACATATATAATGTATACATATGTATATATGAACCATATATATGCATATATATATATCTACTTATGAATGTATGTTTTAAAATTCCCATGATTTCTCCCTGGAATTTTCAAGTTTCAGTTTTCACTTTTAAAGTTTGGTCCATCTGGAACTTATCTTGATTCAAAATAATAAATTAGAATATTCATCTTCTTTATTTTTTAATACCTGGATATTCTGTTCTCCTAACACCAGTTATCACTTACTGAATAATCTCTCTTACCCCACTGATTTGACATGCTAAGTTCTATCATATACCAAATTATATTTCTCACCATCCCTATTCTAATTATTATAGCTTTTTATTACATTTTAGTATCTTATCACTGTTCTTTTTTCCTCAGAGTTTTTCTTGCTGTTCCTGCTTTCTAATTTTTTCTACATAAACCTTATTTTTTATTTATTTTTTAAGAATTTATTTTATTTATTTTATTTTTGGCTGTGTTGGGTCTTCGTTGCTGCGTGCGGGCTTTCTCTAGTTGTCTAAATCTTTTTAAAGCCATCTGCCTCCCTGCCTCCCACTGCCCTTTATTTCTACATTTTATTTGTTGAAACTGAATCAGTTGTCCTGTGGAGTTTCCCCGCCATCAGGATCTTGTCAATTACACCCCCCCCCCACGGTGTTGTTTAACATGTTCATCTGTCCTTATTTTAGGAAGAATACCACGTAGCAGATTAAATATTCTATTCTTTTTTTGTCTATTTCTCAGCGACGTTTCAGTTTTTCTTTAGTGTATACCTTCCTTGTTTCTTTATGAGCATATTCCTAGGATTTTTAATGATATTATCTCTAAGAAGAGTAGTTTAGCAACATTTATCAAAATTATGAGTACATGTGTCTTGTGACCTAGCAACTTAACTTCTAGGAATTTATCCTGCAGAGATAATTGCACACCTGTGAAATGATGTATTTCTGAAATTACTCATTGTCTCATTATTTGTAATAGCAAAAGATTGCAATAATCTAAATTCCCATTGGTAGGAGACTAATTAAGTAAATTATAACATGCCCATGCAGTGAAATGCTTTGAAGCTGGTAAAAGAAAAAATTAGGAAGTTCTTTATGTAATGATGGGAAATATTTTCCAAGATATGTTGCTAAATGAAAAAATGAAGTTGCAAACCAGCGTGTGTATATTATGTTATTATTTCCGTAGGAAAATGGGAAATATACATACTGAATATACATAAGATATTTCTGGAAGATAACATTGGTTGGTTCCACCAGGAGAAATTGGCTGACTAAGGGACAATAGAGTGTGGGAAAGAGAATCTTCACTATATGGCTCTTCATACTTTTGAGTTTGTACTCTGTGAATATTTTACCTATTTAATTTTTTTTAGCTTAAAAAATTTAAGTATTGTAATGTATTATATAACAGGTTAAGATCCCAATTAACATACGTTATGTTTAAAGCCTGTTGTAGCATTATTTGGCACACAGAATTCAAGCAGAGTCAGTCTTGTAGAGGGAATTCCTGCCCAACACGGGCAGCATGACACAGTAAAATTAGCAAGGGATTTGAAGCCTTCAGGCAAAAGTTCAGATCCCTTTTCTATTCCTTAGTAAACTTATGAACATGGTAAAAATATCTTAAACTTACTGGGTTTCAGTTTCTTAATCTACAAGACGGGGTTACCTTCACCTACCTTCCAGCTTGTTATGAGGATTAGCAATAATTTGTATTATGTCCAGATGCCTGGTCCATGATGTTATTATTTCAGCTCTAGAATTCCATGAATTAATTGGTCCCTGGGGAGAAAATTGAGGTCAAAGGATATATTTTATGGGAATAATTTTCCTTTTCATTTGGAAACTTAAATATTCCGATCATGGGCTTCCCTGGCGGCGCAGTGGTTGAGAATCTGCCTGGCAATGCAGGGGACACGGGTTCGAGCGCTGGTCTGGGAAGATCCCACATGCCGCGGGGCAACTGGGCCCGTGAGCCACAACTACTGAGCCTGCGCGTCTGGAGCCGGTGCTCCGCAACAAGAGAGGCCGCGACAGTGAGAGGCCCGCGCACCGCGATGAAGAGTGGCCCCCGCTTGCCACAACTAGAGAAAGCCCTTGCACAGAAACGAAGACCCAACACAACCATAAATAAATAAAAAATAAACTAAAAAAAAAATTCCGATCATATTCTTGAACTCTATTAGCTTGAACCTAGTCTTCAAGCTCCCAACCAGTCATATGTAGACTCTCAAGCAATCCTAGAAGTGAGAAAGCAGGCAACATATCCCATTCTATTTGGGTGGCCTCCCATGCACTTGTCTCAAGTTGAGCTTTGCCTCTCATTGTTTTTCTCACTGGGACTATAAAACTGTATATTTAAAAATATAGTTCTAAAGCTCTGTTACAGTGTAAAGTCTACGAGGCTCAGGATGCCCATCATTCAGTCATTCTTTGCAAGGCCAATTATCTGAATTTTTTAAAAAAGCTACGTTGAGAGAGCGATTTCATTTTATTCCAATTTACTTATAGACAAGTCTCATCTGCAAGGTAGACTCTGACACATATCTTGGAGTCATAAAAATACACTCTGAAATTTCTCTGACACAACTAGCTTTAACTTTCGACAATGCTTAAGACATGTAAGAGGCAGCCCACAAGTTAACAAAGCGAAAAGCCAGTATCCTTGCCTGCATTTCACCAGACTCTTCTGGATCCTTCAGTAGTTAACTCAGAGGAAGAGAGCTGCACCCTAACAGGTCAGGGCAGTGAGCGCTGGTGCTCACGATATAAGACCCATGAGAAATCCTTCCCATCTTACCTGTCCAATAATGGGAAAAGCCTTAAGCTGCTATGCAAGGAGCTTGATGGGGACCATTTCCTATCAGTGAGGACTATTAAACTTGGAAGACATTCAGAAGAAACGAATTAAACCTATATCTCTGCAGAGCTCTGAAAATAAGAGAGGTTGATTACCATTTGCAGTAGTTTAACTCTGCCTTGTGGAGAAGAAGTACACTAGCTCCCTTTATTTTTATTTTTATTTTATTTTTTTGTCTATACAACATTTACATTGGCTGATTTCCTTGATTCATCTTTCTACACACTTCCTAAAGCTGTTACTATATTGTAAATGTTTTTCTGAAAATCACAGGGAAGTGTACCAGAATACTTTCATAGAGCCCTTTATATCTACGTACTTATGTTTTACTTGTTTGCCCACAATCAGCAATAAAAATTACAAGTTGCTTTTTCAGTCATTCACAGTGATGAACAGGAAGAGGAAACCAAAGTACTGTTAGAAATCCCCTATTACAGTGTGGCAGGTTTATAAATAGAGTTAACAAGTGGATATTTTCAAGCAGCATTAAGACAATGTTAGTCAATATCAGGAAAATTTTGTATTTTAAGTTTATAAGAGTATTAAAAAACAAAGTAGTGAAATTATTTTTTGACATGTTCTTTCTTGCTTTCACTTTCCCCACAGTCTGTAGTCCAGCAAGAGACCATTTAAAAAGGAATGTATGTAACTTAATTTCCACAGGGTACAGAAAGTATGAGCCATGAGGATTTTGTATTTTTTCTTTTAAAGAAAGAGACACTTAATTAAGGTTGGTGTTTTGTATCAGTTGGAGAGTTCCTTCTGTCAGTTTCTAGCGTTTCTAGCACAAGGTGAAGAGAAAAGAATTCTAAGACAGAATCATAATATTTTTTTCCAGATTTCTTAAATAGGATGCATTTTTAAAATATGAGATATTGTGACCTCTCAAAACAGTGAAGCAACTGTATGAAATATTAAGTAACAAAGCAGCCTATGAATGTTCTAATCTTCAGCCTGGCACACAATAGATGCTCAGTAAGGAGTAGGCTGAAGCATATGAAGTTGCTGATATCTGACCACTTTGACTTACAAAAATGGCAATTTCACAGGATTCGATATAATACTAATATCCTTCCTTATTCACCTTGGTGTCAGAATCCCATGAGCCTAAACCGTCTTACTAAAAGAGCAAGCAGATCTTGGTAATGTTATAGTTATTAGCCAAGACAAGGAAGTATATTTGTGTGGCCTTAACAGACATTGAGGCAAAGTGACCCTATGCATTTCGCCTCAGGAGAGTTTAGATGTCCCCACACCCTCACACACAATCTTATAAAATAAGGCAAGAGGGTAAAGCTAAAGGAGCAAAATAACAACAGCCGTGAGGGCTGCATTATAGTGGGGAGAGACAGAGAATCTGAAAAGGAAAGAAAGAAGGAAAAGAAAGAGAGGGGGAGGGAGGGAGGGAAGGAGGAAGGGAGGAAGGGAGGGAGGGAGGGAGGGAGGAAGGAAGGAAGGAAGGAAGAAAGGAAGGGAGGAAGGGAGGAAAGGAGGAAGGAGAAACAGAAACACTGTAATTATAACCCAAATATAATTTAATAAAAATACAAATATAAATACCTAGTATTTGGGATACTTTGGTGTGTCTGGCCAGGAGCCCTAACCACTACTGTCCTCTGTTAGGATATCATCACATTACAATAGTGTATTTACACTTCTGACTGTAATTATCAAGACAAGTTTAAAACTGGCTTTGAGTGCTCTGAAAGTCTTTCTGTGAGAATTTTTTCTTTAGGTTGGTGCACCAAATAACTTCTCTGGATATTTTACCTCATTTCTCAGCCTTTCAGGGTGTATTCAAGTGTTAGTGCATGACTGCAAGATGAGCCAGGCTACTACTCCCTCCACTGGCAAAATAATTGAGAAGCAACCTTACATCTGGGTATTTTTAGATTTTTAGGGACACATCCAACTTTTAAAAACTTTATTACACAAGCAACATTTTAATATTGAAAAATTAGAAAATCGAATATTTTTGAAGCTCTGAATAAAAAGCTGAATCTCTTTGAACAATGTAGGCCTAACACATGAAGGAAAACACCCCAAAGGCATCTCTTATGTCACCCTGTTCTCCTCTACATCCCTAGTAACTAGTTGTCAAGGACAAATATTTATTGTACGAGTGAATGAAATTCTGTATTCACATTTGAAGTTTTTGGCTTTATTTTAAACATCCGTAGTAGCTCATTAAATATCCTTTGTGTACAAGAAGATGTTCCGTATAAATGACTTCCCTTCCTCATTTATAAAATGAGGGGCTGGACAAGGTGTTTCCAGCAGAAACATACAATCTTGTAAACAGCTAAACCTTCAGGCCAGGGAAGAGAGCAAGCAGAGGCATTTCTTAAAACATTAATGGGTAAGCTAAAACCATTAACGTATGGCTTAGTTCCAAAATGGCCTTGGGCCATGCATGACCTTGATAGATGATGACTTTTTAACCTGTCTCTCTGAAACTTCACTGAATTTTGCCTAAGGGCTTGTGTGTCACTTGTTTAGCTTTCCCGGCAGTATATTCCAAAGGAAGTCATTCACTGGCCAGTACGAAGTCTCCCCCAGTTGTGCCAAGCAGAATCATTCATTACCATTTAACGGAGAGCCCAAATCATAGTTCCAGGAGGGCTAAGGACCTGCCAGCTCACTGGTTCTTGCTGGCATTGACTTTGTTTTCCTCAGTAGTCACCAGCAGTAACCAAATGCCTTTGGAATTCCAAAAGGAGCCTCCTTATCAGTTGAGGTCTCTTAAAGAAAGAGAGTATGTTTTTAAAAAGAGACGCGTTTTGTGAGGTTCACGCTACTAATTTTCTGTTTTTGATTCAAACACTTGTATTATGGTCAGGAATCAATGTTATTGAAGACTAAATCTATTTAGCCTGCTTCTAGCTCTGTACGTTCAAATATGGTAACCACTAGCCACATGTGGCTGTTTAAATTAATTAAAATTTAATAAAAGTAAAATTCTTGTTCCTCAGTTGCATTAGTCACATTACAAAACCCAATAATTACTAGTGTCAAATGGCTACCTTATGGACAAGAACACATACGTAATATTTTTATCATCGCAGAGAGTTCTGTTGGACCACATTTTTCTAACTTTCCGAAGGATACAGAGTAATCAAGTATTTTGGATTTTAATTTTAGAAATTTCTTATGGCCTAAGGTAGGAAAAGTTTTGGCCAGAGATTTATTTATCCAGCATTTATTTATTGAGTCAAAACAATTTCCCAAGAGGCTATTTTTGTTGTGAAATATTCTTGAAGGTTTATAGCCCCTATCTCCTACCAGGTAGATGATGTGGCCCAGGGAGGTTACTGGGAAAGCTCAAAAACTCCTTGGAAGCCTTCGGTGCTGCCAAAGAAAGGCAATCTTCTCAGTTACTGTTCATTTTCATTCCAATTAGCCTGAGGACTATATATTAATTATATTAATGTATACCAAAGCACTTTATAAATTCTGCGAAGTTTTGGCACCATAGCTTTCTTTGGTTATTTCTGCACATTTCTAGGACTAGTTAGTCCCTAAATGAGCAGCCCGCCATAGACTCTTCCAGCCCTAATCTACCTCTTGGATGCATGCAAAATACTCAAGAGCTTTAAACCTATAGCAGAGCCAGCTCGCTGCTGGCTGCAATATGATCAGTAATTCCAAGCCACAGAATTCTACCAAATCACTTTGGGATACCACTGGTACAATACTAATTCAACCAATAATTAAGGAATATTCAGTGATTAAGAAAAGGCTAATATTGCCATTTCTTTCCTATTCTGATTATTGGGGTATCCCATGAAAATAAACATTTTTTAAAAGAAAATTTTCTAACTTTGATTTAAAATATTAAAGGAAAATTATTTTTTAAAAGGTTATAGGCTTGATTTTAATACAAATATAAAATGAACAGATGTCAAAGATTTTATTTAGCTCATTAATTAGTGAGAGATCCAGTAAGATGTTACAAACAATTCACGAGAGACTCCAGAAAGCAGATGAATACGTAAGTCTGTCAGGAATACTGAAATATGTTTGCTTAATAGGTGCAAAACTGGTCAACATCCACAGGACAATAATCAGTTGCATCCCACCATCCAGGTACACTGTGCATTTTTATAGACATTTGCGTCACTATCAATTCTCTGCGATTTAGAGAATTGTAAAATTGTTCAAAGACTATGAAGGGCCCAAACCCATAGTCAGATAACTTGGAAGGGTATTTCTAGGTAATGTATAATTTTTCATTGAAGATGCCCAGTAATCATCTTGGTCCATTTCCAAGCCTTTTATAATTGTTTTAGGGTAGAAATCTTTATAGCTTACTCTCTCCCTAGTTCTGCTCCTCTGATTTGCCTGGCCATTTTCTCCTTGTTTGAGAGATACTTGATGAGCTTTCTTTTTTGCTTGATTCAATAGAACAGGAAAAAGAACATAAAGATGTATCTTATTGAAAACTCTAAGTTAAGAGACTATTGAAAAGGGTCACAGTGGGCTGAATAGCTGAAGGGAGAAGCAAAAGAAAGAAAAAGATGAGAAGATTAAATCATTTACATCAAAATTTCATAGATGTTGCAATTACAGAATTAAACCTCTTTGTTTCTCTTATTTCCTTGTTTCTGACCTCTTGGCTTTCAGACACATCTCAATTTAATAACACCTTTTTTAGGACAAAGAACATTTTAAAAGGAAAAAAATGTACACTTCTTTTTAAAAATAGCACAATGGAATATATTTATTCATACCATAGCATATTATTCCCTTAATAATCAGAGTTTAAATCTAAGTCTTCTTATCATTCTTCTGAATTACATTGGGCCATCATTTATCATGCATATGACATTATACTTTTCATAATGTATTTTCTGATCAAAACTTTTTAGTGCTGTTGTGATTGAAAATGTAATCTTAAGGCATTTCAAAGAATAGTGATGTGTTCTCTACACTTCCATTTGATTCTTTGATTAATCCATCCCCATGTACGTATACAGCTAATTTTGAAAGTTAACAGCAAGCTTTTGACAGCTTAGCACCTGAACAATAGTCCTTCACAAAGCATGCATAGGTAATTCACCTTTTCTTGCTTTGAAAACACTATGATTTATCCTGAGAAATCTGGCAAATTCTTCTGCCTTTAATTGTACTGCTTGGGATCCAACAGACAGTTCTTTGTATATATCCCAAGGACAAAAGATTTATCTACTAATGCAAATTAACTCTTACATGTGTCTTCTGTTCTTGGGTGCTTTAGAAAAAATCTGGTTTTTGTTTTACAAGAAAATCAGTTGGTTCATTTCTCTAGTGATGAATGCTCGCATCACTTACAGTAGGTTACATTCTCCTTTCTGTTCTTGTCCCTGTACGTGGTCCTCTTTCTTTTAAGTACTGCCATCATAGTATGGTCCTGATAATTCTAGGTCCAAGTTGAAGCAAAAAACTTAATTATGGGAGCCAGCATCAGTGGAAATAAGTCAGCTGAGAGAATAAGGATAGACAAATAGCCTAAAGTTCACACTTTTCCAGGCTATGACACTTATACAGGCAATGGGAACAGTCTCACAATTTGCCTCTCTGTCTGAGAGCCAGCTGGACATTGATTATAAGACTTACTCCAATTTCAGAAAAGGCAAAATTGGGGGTGGAGAGGAACACCGTGCATGTTACAGTTGAGGAAATTTGCTAAATTATAGGTTGCTTAAATACATATTGTTTCACAAGGTAACAATTTTTTTTTTGTATGTGACAAGTTCTTTGAAAAATTTCCCAGCTTCATTGCTGCTGATCTAGGTTAACACTTTCTCTTAATAAATCAGGAAACACAGACCTGGAAACTTCAACTTGTTCCAAATTTCATCAAGTGAGCTACTACTAACCAAAATTAGAGTAGTGATTTCCAAACACTCAGTGCCTACCCATGAGGGAAAAAACAAAAACAAAAAACCTTCATGAATACAAATGTATCCACTTTAAATGACTGTCTTATTTTCATGTTGAAACGTTCACTCTTTTATGTGATTGATGTGTTCAATCTTTCATGTGGTCGATGTGTTCATTCTTTCATGTGATTGTAAGAGTCATTATGCTTGTTAATTTTTTTTGCCCCCATCCCAATATATTTACTTGGTAAAATAAAAATTTAGCAACCCTATATCGGTTCACTCAGTTAAAAAATTACTAGTCCTTTACATGCAAAAATCTGAGAATTAATAGGCCAGAGGGCTTCAAGACAGTGTTCTTTTCATTAGACATTTCTCCTTAGTTATTTCCCATGGCTGTTTCTTGCTGAAGAAAGGACCTTCTTCAGATATTCGTCTCACCTTCTAAAGAGCACCTCCCTTGTTTTCTCAACTCAAAATTATGAAACCGTTCTTTAAAAATTTCAAATAATTGGGTTATCTAAAAAGAAATGTTTCATATATGAATAATCAGCCTCTCTATAAATCAGACTAACTACTAAGGAAGTTAAAAAAAACTATCTTTTTTTATTGTTCTAGCTTTAGTTCTGTGATTCCTCATACCTCGATTACCAGAAGATTTAGTTCTCTGACCTGTTTCAATGAAGTGTTTTCTGAAGCAGGATACTCACATACACGTGCCCATAACCTACCTTACTACTGGCAATGGGAGGAGAATTGCAAGAATGAATGTGGTTTATTCACAGCTCAGCTGCCTTTGCCTTTTCTAGCACAACAGCACAGTCTACTACTAGTCTGGTACTGCAGCCACTTGCTTTTATGTAAAGGCATTTTATTCAGTAGCTTGAAAGTAATGAATCTACAAAGTAATGCTCCATGTGAGAGTAACGTATTTTAGAATGCGTTGATTATTATGATTAATGGTGGGGCCCTGGCATTTTGTAGATGAATGTTAATACAGTAACATTTGGGTATCACCTTTTGCAGTTTTTCAAGGTGGTATACTTGTTTGTTAATGCATCCCATGCCCAGCCATTGCATTATGCCAACATTGGTGACAGTGCCACTTTGTCAGGCTGGAAAGACAGTCTCATACTCAATAAGGAAACACTTTATCAAGGGAATAAAAAATGGAAATGAGCTACTACCTGTGGGCTCAAATTAAATTAGCCTGGAGAATTTAGAAGCAGCAGCCCCTCTTGCAGTTCCTTCTAATGCAGTTGTGTGGGCCTTTATATCTCATGCTGTATTCATTCAACAAATATTTATTGGGCACCTAGTATGTGTAATGCATTACGTATCCTAAGATATAAAAGATGAATGCAGGGGCTTCCCTGGTGGTGCAGTGGTTAAGAATCCGCCTGCCAATGCAGGGACACGGGTTTGAGCCCTGGTCCCGGAAGATCCCATATGCAGTGGAGCAACTAAGCCTGTGCACCACAACTACTGAGCCTGTGCCCTAGAGCCCACGAGCCACAGCTACTGAGCCCACATGCCACAACTACTGAGCCTGCACTCCTAGAGCCTGTGCTCCGAAACAAGAGAAGCCACCACAATGAGAAGCCCGCGCACTGCAATGAAGAGTAGCCCCTGCTCACCACAGCTAGGGAAAGCCCGTGCACAGCAACAAAGACCCAATGCAGCCCAAAATAAATAAATAAAATAAATAAATTAAAAAGAAAAAAAGATGAATGCACTTCCATTTGTGCCTTCAAAAAGCTTAGGAGACGAGATGACACATGTACAGAATTATCTGTAATAGAAGGAAACAGTAGTACATGCTATTGGAGAGGTAGAGATAAAATATGCCAAGATTTCAAAAAAGGGGGAAATAGTTGTTTTAACTGAAGAACTAGGAGGGTATTCATAAAAGAAAAGGAAGTGGAGCAGATCCTTGAGGAGTGGTTAGGATTTGAACATATGGAACCAGGTTGAAGCAGTTCCAGAAGAAAAACTCCACAAGCCAGCAACAGGAGAGGGAAATTCTGGGATATGTATTGCAAAAGGGATTCTGGCTAGAACTGCAGGATCCAGGAAGGAGAGTAGTGGGTAGAAGGAAATGCTGGAACACAGTGCAGTGGGTTATGTTCAAGATTTGGGACTTTAGTCTCCAGGCATAAGGGCAAGCCTGAGGTTTTGTAAATATAAGAATATCTGTTCATAACAGCACATCAAGACAGTTCATCTGGAGGATATGCAAATGTTGGATTTCAGAGAATGGCTGAGAGTCATTGATGGAGTCCTTGGGAATGCAATGGCCATGGACGATGGCTAGGAGAAGTGTCAGGGATGCGGTATGGAATAAGGGTTGACATTCATTGAACATAAGGGAAAAAGAGATGGGGAAGAGTCAAAGACTTTGATGTTTTAAGGAAATAAGAGTGGGTGTGATTGATAAGACAAAGATTCTTATTTGAGCCACCTTGAATTTAAAGTGCTGGCAAGAGTAAAAGACTAGATATCGCAGGATCAATTTGCAATGCACATCGGAAATGAAGATAAAAATAAAGCCGGAGCTAGAATTTTACTTATTTGGGAATAGTATGAATAGGGATAATAGTTGAAGTACCTTTTTCTTTTGAGAGAAGTTCACCAGCAGGAGCAAGAAGAACATTACAGAGGAGAGCGCCAGGAATAGATCCATGGAGGATACCTGTACTTAGAAGATAGAAGGGGAAAAGAAAATCTTCCCCTCTCCTCTGAAAAAAACAAAACAAAAAAACACTCATAAGGAGGAGTCTGGGGCAGCAGAGGTGAAGGGGGCCAGGGACAGGGGTGGTGTATGTGGGATCAAAAAGGCTGGATCAGGGCTTCCCTGGTGGCGCAGTGGTTGAGAGTCTGCCTGCCAATGCAGGGGACACAGGTTCGAGCCCTGGTCTGGGAAGATCCCACATGCCGCGGAGCAACTGGGCCCGTGAGCCACAACTACTGAGCCTGCGCGTCTGGAGCCGGTGCTCCGCAACAAGAGAGGCCGCGACAGTGAGAGGCCTGCGCACCGCGATGAAGAGTGGCCCCCGCTCGCCGCAAGTAGAGAAAACCCTCGCACAGAAACGAAGACCCAACACAGCCAAAATTAAATAAATAAGTTTAAAAAAATAGCAAATAATAATAACTCTATTAAAAAATGGGCAAAGGACCTGAACAGACATTTAAAAAAAAAAAAAAAAAAGGCTGGATCAGACCGGCAGAGGTCATTTTCCTTGCACATGGTAAATCTTGCCTTCGAAAGAAGGAAAGATCACTTAACCATAGATCAAATGTGTGTTTCCAGAGCAGAGTTCTTTAAATCTTTATTAAGGAGTTTCCCAGTATGACTCAGTGTCCACTCACTACCCTGGGAAGAGCCCTGTCTCACAAACATACGCGTGTTCTTTCCAGGAATCCTCTAGAAGCTTGAAGAGACATGAGTGGTTTTGACATCTCTTTCCCCCAGTAAGGCAATGTTGCAGAGCTGTGGGTCCATCAAACACTTCTTCTTTCTGCATTGGACCATCTGCTGTAGACCAGGGGTTCCTAACCCGAGGCCAGCAAATATCCTGGCCAGTGAATGTAATGTTCTGTTCCACATGTGTGCATTTCTTGAGGAGATGATTTACCCTTCACCTGATTCTTAAAAGTATCTCTTTTCTTAAAAAGATAAGAACCACTGTAATGGATCATGCCCTGCTGCACAATGATGTAAGTTCCCTAAAGACAAGAGCCTGTCCTTATAAATTTTGGGATCTTCATGATACCTCTATCAGTCTTGGCTGAGTGAATGGGTAATGGTGCTACATTCCATGGGCCAACAGGAATCATAAAATACTCATTTTGACTCTATAGCCTCTTGCTTGACTTAGCAAGTATACAAACCTAGGAAACATATTTTTTAATGATAATGTCCTTTATTAGGATAACCTGTAGCTTAAAATGAGTGCTTCAGACACACACACTATCTCCTTTATTTCTTTAATAATTGTGCAGAGTAGGGATTGGTATCTTCATTTCATGAATGGCGCCAAGACTGAAAGAATGCACATGACTTGTCACAGGTCATACATCATATGCCAGCTATTATTATTATCTCATGGTACATACATAAATAAAAACGCCTACAAACACAATAGACTTGGCCTTACTTCCTGAGATGCTTATTGTTTGGCAATAGGTTTTTGTTTTATATGAATGAAATCTTTTTATTAGCTTAAAATGTAATCCTCATGTTAAATGCAGTGGTTTTGCAATAGCTGTGTTATTGAATGACAGATACTACTATCATACAGTGAGTTTAATTTCTTGGTCTTGTACTAGATAACATTAAATGAAAGCAATGGGTCTTTGCTTGGTAGAGTGAAGATGGCACGTCAGATAGCACGATAGTGTCATGATGAAGATCAGGGGCTTGGATTTCAGAGTTCCCCTAAACACTATTACATCTTAAGTATTAAATACTGGATACGTTTTAAGTTCTCTTTCAACTTAGAAGAGCGTGTGCTCTATTTCTTCCCTCTGAAACTAGGAAGAGAGAGAAAACTCATCTCTTCCATTTCACTTTCCCTGGAGAGGACAGAGGAAGAGAGAATGTCACAGCAGCCTCCCATCAATGGCCTAAGCCAGCGGACCAGCAGGGCAGCTGTGCTGTGGCATCTGGCTTCTGTCCCGATGCTCCCTGCACTGCAGACTCTGTTCTGCAGCCACGTACTTATCTCCCGCCAGGAGCCATTCTCGGCCTCCTCACAGCGTGGGTTGTGAGAGTTCATATTTACGTATAGGCTGAGCTTTACCTTCCTAAACAAGCAAGAATTATTTAAACCTTAATACAAAAGTGGGGGGCAGGATACAGGGGGACTTGGAACTTCTCAGACAAAAAACTGATACCTGAAACTGAACCCTAAAATGGGAAGGACTTGCAAAGTGATCAGGCAAAGTCCTCTGAAATTGGAATCAGAAATATTATAGGGCTGATTGGGACATTCTGACTCAAAAACCTGTAGGAAACACGCTGCTCTTAGGTTAAACATGTGTGCACTCTGTTACCTGAGTAGTGGGGACTGTTAATGCTTCATACTAACAAAATACAATTTTCCAAATGTGTTTGCTCAATATCACTTTACCTGTTGTTGTTGGTTTTTTTTTTTGAATTTTTGAATTTTTTTTTTATACAGCAGTTCTTATTAGTTATCCATTTTATACATATTAGTGTATACATGTCAATCCCAATCTCCCAATTCATCCCACCTCCCCCCCACCCCAGCCACTTTCCCCCCTTGGTGTCCATACGTTTGTTCTCTACATCTGTGTCTCTATTTCTGCCCTGCAAACTGGTTCATCTGTACCATTTTTCTAGGCTCCACATATATGTGTTAATATACGATATTTGTTTTTCTCTTTCTGACTTCACTCTGTTAGACAGTCTCTAGATCCAGCCACGTCTCTACAAATGACCCAATTTCGTTCCTTTTTATGGCTGAGTAATATTCCATTGTATATATGTACCACATCTTCTTTATCCATTCGTCTGTCAATGGACACTTAGGTTGCTTCCATGACCTGGCTATTGTAAATAGTGCTGCAATGAACATTAGGGTGCCTGTGTCTTTTTGAATTATGGTTTTCTCTGGGTATATGCCAGCAGTGGGATTGCTGGGTCATATGGTAATTCTATTTTTAGTTTTTTAAGGAACCTCCGTACTGTTCTCCATAGTGGCTGTATCAATTTACATTCCCACCAACAGTGCAAGAGGGTTCCCTTTTCTCCACACCCTCTCCAGCATTTGTTGTTTGTAGATTTTCTGATGATGCCCATTTACCTGTTGTTTTAATGATGGTTTTTTTTTTTTTAAAGATCAAGAACAAGGAAGCTACTTAACTGTTTGAATCGGCAGTTTACCTTTCAGATGCCTAGAGTGACAAAGTGTGAGAATACGAGGAAAGAGGGAATCCTGTCCCCAATGTGTGCCAGTCAGACTGTTTGTGGGGAGACAGAGCGTGTGGAATGCCGGTGTGCCAAAAGGCAGGAATATTATTCTGAGATATCTGGGCACTGACACTGCTTTCTTTTCCCAAGAGAAAACAGTTCAAGTACCAGATGAGCTTGATATGTAGAAACAGTCATTTAAATAAAATCACTGGAGTATTGGTGTAAGCTGAAATGGTCATGTAAGTCTAAGAATGAAAGGACATTGTTGTAAGAGGGAGGCGTCTCCCTGTGCAGAGATGGTCACTGAGGGCAGCAGCCTGCTAGGGAACAAGTAAATAAGGAAAACCACACAAGGATGTGCCGAATCTGCTTTTTCTCTGGGTTACCACTTCCTGTGGGTTCTGCAGCCTGGGATGAATAAACTGGGGCTCCTGGCAGGCGTGTGTATGATCTCTCCCCACTAGTTGGTAACCCAGTTGCATGGTACATTAATTTCATAAATTGTAGAAAATGGGTAAAGGGGCATTTTCAAATGCCTAACTTCACTAATTCTTCTTAAACCCTGTGAATACCTTTTGGTTTTCATTTTAATTGTCCTGTACCTGTGTAGTTGAGTGTACGCTAGAGTGAATTGTTTCAAAGTCATGACTGAAATATGCATGATGAGGCTATGAAAATTGATAAATTAGCCTCACCAAACATTGTTGAATGTATATCTATATATACTCAACCCCATGAAGGTGAGACCAGGGCTATCTTGTTCTTGGGAGTATCCTCAGGACTTAGCAGTGTTATTCGCTCATTTGACTATTAATTGACTTAATAGGATCTTCCAACAAATCCTTTAATGGGCTTTTTGTTATAGAGACACTAACACTGCATATGTTTAAAAACTTTTGGTTTACTTACAACTTTGCCATGAAATTATTATTTTTTTTACCTTTCACTCCATTTCTCTGAGGTAATTAATAATTAATATGTAAAATATTGTTCTCCAGGCTTGAAACTATTCCAACATGGCTTTCCTTGGACTCTTCTCTTTGCTGGTTCTGCAAAGTTTGGCATTAGGGACCACTTTCACTGATGAAACCATTGCTGAGTTGTCAGTGAATATGTATAACCATCTTCGAGCCACTGGAGAAGATGAAAATATTCTCTTCTCTCCACTGAGTGTCACCCTTGCAATGGGAATGATGGAACTTGGGGCCCAAGGGTCTACCCTGAAAGAAATCCGTCATTCAATGGGATATGATAGCCTGAAAAATGGTAAGTGTGCTTAGATTTAATTTCTCAAGATGGTTTGACATTAACATTCAACTCAGTTATGTTGCCTTATGCCTGAGGCAGCAGTATTTACAAAGAGTAAGAAAGAGGTCTCACTGAGGTGATATGGGTAAGAGAACCATTAGGAAACCCAAGAAAGTTCTTAGTTCCTAGCTGTATCCCTGGCTGAGTTAATCTAAGGAAATTGTATCTTCTATTATTATTGTTTAAATAAACCTCACTGTGATAAACAAAAGCAAACAGGGCTCTTGCTCTGTTGGAGTTTCCAGTTTAGAGGGAGAGGCATATATTAATCAATTATCACATAAATAAATGAGAAATTGTAACTGATGAGTGCTATAAAAAAAACATTATTCTCTAAGAATATCAGAAATTTTTACTTAAAATCAACGGTACCTTCATTATTTAAATGGCATCCAAGAATTTTTTTAAATAAATTTATTTATTTACTTTTGGCTGTGTTCTGTCTTTGTTGCTGCATTCAGGCTTTCTCTAGTTGCGGCGAGCGGGGGCTACTCTTCGTTGTGGTGCGTGGGCTTCTCATTGTGGTGGCTTCTCTTGTTGCAGAGCACGGGCTCTAGGCGTGCGGGCTTCAGTAGTTGTGGCACATGGGCTCAGTAGTTGTGGCTTGCGGGCTCTAGAGCGCAGGCTCAGTAGTTGTGGCGCACGGGCTTAGTTGCTCCGCAGCATGTGGGATCTTCCTGGACCAGGGGTCGAACCTGTGTCCCCTGCATTGGCAGGCGGATTCCTAACCACTGTGCCACCAGGGAAGTCCCAAAAGTTTTTTTTTGAATGTTGTATTATCATGAAAAATTTTTGTACTGGAGAAAATTTCTAGCCAACATGTATTTTGTAATCACTTTTCAATGATGTATAATTTCTATTTTAATGTTTCTAATATACATATGAATTAACTCATTAAAAAGTTGAGAACCAAAACAATTTCAATTGGATTTTCTAGTTGTAAGGTTAAAAAAAAGTCTACTTAAAGTAAAATTTAAAGGAATATTTTGATTTTTAAACTAGAAAATTAAACTTGATAACAGAAACAGATTATTTCTGATCATCATAAAATAAGACTCATTTAATTAAAGTAACCTAAGTACTTTGAAAGAAAACAATCGAAGTATCTCTACTTTATGGATTTTACCGAGAAAGTCAATTAAAATGAAAATAATATCAGTTGATAATACTAAACTGCAAAAAGTTAATTTGAACATCTAGAAACAACACAAATATTGGAACCTCCTTAGCATGTCAGTGTGGGGAATAAGCCAGTGCTTTTCCTTTGGGCCTCTGTTCTATTAATCCCCCTTGCTGTGTTTTCATGCTCCTCCACTCTCCAGTATCCTTCACTGTGTTTGTTCCACTAATAAACTTATCTTTTGTCATTTTGCAGGTGAAGAATTTTCTTTCTTGAAGCATCTTTCTCACATGGTGACTGCTGAAGAGAGTCAGTATGTGATGAAAATTGCCAATTCCCTCTTTGTGCAAAATGGATTTCATATCAATGATGAGTTTTTGCAAATGATAAAAAAGTACTTTAACGCAGAAGTCAATCATGTGGACTTCGGTCAAAATGTAGCTGTGGCCAACCGTATCAATAAGTGGGTGGAGAATAATACAAATAGTAAGTCATTTGGTTCCTTTCTTTCTCTAATAGCTTAGTTTTAACTCTCTTTTACTTCTGAAGTTATTTGTCCCCTTGTTCCTTTTACATTTTGAATGTTAGATTGCATTTAGTTGAGTATCTACTAATTATCTTGTATAGATTACAGCCTATTTTAGAAGCGTTGTTTATGAATAAACATTTGAGAAAGAAGTTAATTCTTTTGGCATGTATAGAATATTGGCACTGATAAATTAATATGAAATCTGTGCTCTCCAGTTGGTGAGCTTCATCTGAATAGTAGTCTTAACTACTGTATGGAATTTTGCTTGAGCTGACCATTTAATAAGTTAGATACTAGTGAGAATCACAGTTGCTGGCTCTCTTAACAATATGATTAAAATAGAGTAAGAGAGTTTAAAGATATTTGTTGGCTTTTAAACCACAGAACTTGATTGCTAATCAAAAAATTTGTACAGGATGCCTTTAAAAAAAAGAGCAGCCCATTTTAAGCCCAAATAAATGGAGAGGAATTAGAAAAGGATGCATTTATTTCAAATCTTAATTCTAAATCATATTTTTAAAATGTATTTAAGCTCTCCAAATGTTTCATATTTTACTATTTTATTTTCCGATTTTACCAACAAAATAATTGAAATTAGAATAAAAAAAGAGACCAAATTGAAAGTAGATTACTATGGCTGCTCATTAAATTAATTAATTCATGTTGTCAAAACTCCCAAAATAATGTTAATCTAGTACATTTTATGCTGGAACAACAACAACAAAAGACCCTCATCCCATACCCTTTGTCCTATATTCCCCAAAATGCTGAGGCACCTTCTTAAGTACCTAAAGAAGTGCTATGACTAATAAAATGAGAGAATACAGAGTGAATGTTGGTCCTATCTTTTCTAACTATGAGATTAAAATGTAAGATAAAAGAAACATGGTTATTTTTTTTTTTTTTCACACACACACACTGTATTTTATTTTTACAAGAGATAAATAGACTGACACCAAGCATTGTACATGGATGACCACAACAAAAGCAACAATGATTGCAATTACCAAACATGAAACACACTCATACTATGTCATAATATTGACATTCAGTCCAGTAATCCTCCACTGCAACAGCTCCTTTACTTTGCAGTGAAAATTGATTTGTATATTCTTTGCCTCTGAGTCCTTGTGGGATTTTTTTTTTTTTTTAAATTCAGACAGAAAGTCACAAAAATTATACTCATCCTCATCAGTTCACTCAGTCCCATGTAATTAATTTTTTTTTTTCATCTTGATCTTTTGTTAGCACTTTTATGAGTTCATCAGTTTTTCATTAGAGTTCTGAAAATGCTTATTCATTCAGTTCAGCAGTACAGTCAGTTACCAGAAACCTGTACTTGTCAGAGTCTTTTCCATGAATTTTTTGAAGATGAAACCCTTTTATAGGAACATATTTGCAAAATCATCAGAGTACACCCAGAACTGTCTGTAAATGACAAAAGACTTAAAAATGACCACGGTTAAATTTTTGATGAAAGTTCATAATAATGCAGTTGACAAGAAAATTAGTTATTTCTGAGATATACATTTTAAAGTAATAACTAGGATTATTACTTATAACATTATACCAGAACATATAAGATTTTTAGAAATTTCATGTAATGTCTGAAACATTTATATGAACATATTTCCATACATATTTCCATACAAATACAAGATTTTTAGAAATTTCATGTAATGTCTGAAACATTTATATTAACATATTTCCATACAAATAACCCAATAAAAGTTTAGTATTAGTTGTTTTGTTTGTTTTTTTATACTGCAGGTTCTTATTAGGCATCAATTTTATACACATCAGTGTATACATGTCAATCCCAATCGCCCAATTCAGCACACCACCATCCCCACCTCACCGCAGTTTTCCCCCCTTGGTGTCCATATGTCCATTCTCTACATCTGTGTCTCAACTTCTGCCCTGCAAACTGGCTCATCTGTACCATTTTTCTAGGTTCCACATACATGCATTAATATACGATATTTGTTTTTCTCTTTCTGACTTACTTCACTCTGTATGACAGTCTCTAGATCCATCCACGTCTCAACAAATGACTCAATTTCGTTCCTTTTTATGGCTGAGTAATATTCCATTGTATATATGTACCACAACTTCTTTATCCATTCGTCTGCTGATGGGCATTTAGGTTGCTTCCATGACCTGGCTATTGTAAATAGTGCTGCAGTGAACATTCGGGTGCATGTGTCTTTTTGAATTACGGTTTTCTCTGGGTATATGCCCAGTAGTGGGATTGCTGGGTCATATGGTAATTCTATTTTTAGTTTTTTAAGGAACCTCCATATTGTTCTCCATAGTGGCTGTATCAATTTACATTCCCACCAACAGTGCAAGAGGGTTCCCTTTTCTCCACACCCTCTCCAGCATTTGTTGTTTGTAGATTTTCTGATGATGCCCATTCTAACAGGAGTGAGGTGATACCTCATTGTAGTTTTGATTTGCATTTCTCTAATAATTAGTGATGTTGAGCATCTTTTCATGTGCTTCGTGGCCGTCTGTATGTCTTCTTTGGAGAAATGTCTATTTAGGTCTTCTGCCCATTTTTGGATTGGGGTGTTTGTTTCTTTGATATTGAGCTGAATGAGCTGTTTACATATTTTGGAGATTAATCCTTTGTCCGTTGATTCATTTGCAAATATTTTCTCCCATTCTGAGGGTTGTCTTTTCGTCTTGTTTATGGTTTCCTTTGCTGTGCAAAAGCTTTGAAGTTTCATTAGGTCCCACTTGTTTATTTTTGTTTTTATTTCCATTACTCTAGGAGGTGGATCAAAAAAGATCTTGCTGTGATTTATGTCCAAGAGTGTTCTTCCTATGTTTTCCTCTAAGAGTTTTATAGTGTCCAGTCTTATATTTAGGTCTCTAATCCATTTTGAGTTTATTTTTGTGTATGGTGTTAGGGAGTATTCTAATTTCATTCTTTTACATGTAGCTGTCCAGTTTTCCCAGCACCACTTATTGAAGAGACTGTCTTTTCTCCATTGTATATCTTTGCCTCCTTTGTCATAGATTAGTTGACCATAGGTGCGTGGGTTAATCTCTGGGCTTTCTATCTTGTTCCATTGATCTATGTTTCTGTTTTTGTGCCAGTACCATATTGTCTTGATCACTGTAGCTTTGTAGTAGAGTCTGAAGTCAGGGAGTCTGATTCCTCCAGCTCCATTTTTTTGCCTCAAGACTGCTTTGGCTATTCGGGGTCTTTTGTGTCTCCATACAAATTTTAAGATGATTTGTTCTAGCTCCGTAAAAAATGCCATTGGTAATTTGATAGGGATTGCATTGAATCTGTAGATTGCTTTGGGTAGTATACTCATTTTCACAATGTTGATTCTTCCAATCCAAGAACATGGTATATCTCTCCATCTGTTGGTATCATCTTTAATTTCTTTCATCAGTGTCTTATAGTTTTCTGCATACAGGTCTTTTGTCTCCCTAGGTAGGTTTATTCCTAAGTATTTTATTCTTTTTGTTGCAATGGTAAATCGGAGTGTTTCCATAATTTCTCTTTCAGATTTTTCATCATTAGTGTATAGGAATGCAAGAGATTTCTGTGCATTAATTTTGTATCCTGCAACTTTACCATATTCATTAATTAGCTCTAGCAGTTTTCTGGTGGCAGTTTTAGGATTCTCTATGTATAGTATCATGTCATCTGCAAACAGTGACAGTTTTACTTCTTCTTTTCCAATTTGTATTCCTTTTATTTCTTTTTCTTCTCTGATTGCCGTGGCTAGGACTTCCAGAACTATGTTGAATAATAGTGGTGAGAGTGGACATCCTTGTCTCGTTCCTGATCTTAGAGGAAATGCTTTCAGTTTTTCACCATTGAGAATGATGTTTGCTGTGGGCTTGTCATATATGGCCTTTATTATGTTGAGGTAGGTTCCCTCTATGCCCACTTTCTGGAGAGTTTTTATCAGAAATGGGTGTTGAATTTTGTCAAAAGCTTTTTCTGCATCTATTGAGATGATCATATGGTTTTTCTCCTTCAATTTGTTAATATGGTGTATCACATTGATTGATTTGTGTATATTGAAGAATCCTTGCATCCCTGGGATAAATCCCACTTGATCGTGGTGTATGATCCTTTTAATGTGTTGTTGGATTCTGTTTGCTAGTATTTTGTTGAGGATTTTTGCATCTATATTCATCAGTGATATTGGTCTGTAATTTTCTTTTTTTGTAGTGTCTTTGTCTGGTTTTGGTATCAGGGTGATGGTGGCCTCATAGAATGAGTTTGGGAGTGTTCCTTCCTCTGCAATTTTTTGGAAGAGTTTGAGAAGGATGGGTGTTAGCTCTTCTCTAAATGTTTGATAGAATTCACCTGTGAAGCCATCTGCTCCTGGACTTTTGTTTGTTGGAAGATTTTTAATCACAGTTTCAATTTCATTACTTGTGATTGGTCTGTTCATATTTTCTATTTCTTCCCGATTCAGTCTTGGAAGGTTATACCTTTCTAAGAATTTGTCCATTTCTTCCAGGTTGTCCATTTTATTGGCATAAAGTTGCTTGGAGTAGTCTCTTAGGATGCTTTGTATTTCTGCGGTGTCTGTTGTAACTTCTCCTTTTTCATTTCTGATTTTATTGATTTGAGTCCTCTCCCTCTTTTTCTTGATGAGTCTGGCTAATGGCTTATCAATTTTGTTTATCTTCTCAAAGAACCAACTTTTAGTTTTATTGATCTTTGCTATTGTTTTCTTTGTTTCTATTTCATTTATTTCTGCTCTGATCTTTATGATTTCTTTCCTTCTGCTAACTTTGGGTTTTGTTTGTTCTTCTTTCTCTAGTTTCTTTAGGTTTAAGGTTAGATTGTTTACTTGAGATTTTTCTTGTTTCTTTAGGTAGGCTTGTATAGATATAAACTTCCCTCTTAGAACCGCTTTTGCTGCATCCCATAGGTTTTGGGTCGTCGTGTTTTCCTTGTCATTTGTCTCTAGGTATTTTTTTATTTCCTCTTTGATTTCTTCAGTGATCTCTTGGTTATTTAGTAACGTATTGTTTAGCCTCCATGTGTTTGTCTTTTTTACGTTTTTTTCCCTGTAATTCATTTCTAATCTCATAGCGTTGTGGTCAGAAAAGATGCTTGATATGATTTCAATTTTCTTAAATTTACTGAGGCTTGATTTGTGACCCAAGATGTGATCTATCCTGGAGAATGTTCCGTGCGCACTTGAGAAGAACGTGTAATCTGCTGTTTTTGGATGGAATGTCCTATATATATCAATTAAATCTATCTGGTCTATTGTGTCATTTAAAGCTTCTGTTTCCTTATTTATTTTCATTTTGGATGATCTGTCCATTGGTGTAAGTGAAGTGTTAAAGTCCCCCACTATTATTGTGTTACTGTCGATTTCCTCTTTTAGAGCTGTTAGCAGTTGCCTTATGTATTGAGGTGCTCCTATGTTGGGTGCATATATATTTATAATTGTTATATCTTCTTCTTGGATTGATCCCTGGATCATTATGTAGTGTCCTTCCTTGTCTCTTGTAACATTCTTTATTTTAAAGTCTATTTTATCTGATATGAGTATAGCTACTCCAGCTTTCTTTTGATTTCCATTTGCATGGAATATCTTTTTCCATCCCCTCACTTTCAGTCTGTATGTGTCCCTAGGTCTAAAGTGGGTCTCTTGTCGACAGCATATATATGGGTCTTGTTTTTGTATCCATTCAGCCAGTCTATGTCTTTTGGTTGGGGCATTTAATCCATTCACGTTTAAGGTAATTATCGATATGTATGTTCCTATGACCATTTTCTTAATTGTTTTGGGTTTGTTTTTGTAGGTCCTTTTCTTCTCTTGTGTTTCCCACTTAGAGAAGTTCCTTTAGCATTTGTTGTAGAGCTGGTTTGGTGGTGCTGAACTCTCTTAGCTTTTGCTTGTCTGTAAAGCTTTTGATTTCTCCATCAAATCTAAATGAGATCCTTGCCGGGTAGAGTAATCTTGGTTGTAGGTTCTTCCCTTTCATCACTTTAAGTATATCATGCCACTCCCTTGTGGCTTGCAGAGTTTCTGCTGAGAAATCAGCCGTTAACCTTATGGGAGTTCCCTTGTATGTTATTTGTCGTTTTTCCCTTGCTGCTTTCAATAATTTTTCTTTGTCTTTAATTTTTGCCACTTTGATTACTATGTGTCTCGGCGTGTTTCTCCTTGGGTTTATTCTGTATGGGACTCTCTGCGCTTCCTGGACTTGGGTGGCTATTTCCTTTCCCATGTTAGGGAAGTTTTCGACTATAATCTCTTCAAATATTTTCTCTGGTCCTTTCTCTCTCTCTTCTCCTTCTGGGACCCCTATAATGCGAATGTTGTTGCGTTTCATGTTGTCCCAGAGGTCTCTTAGGCTGTCTTCATTTCTTTTCATTCTTTTTTCTTTAGTCTGTTCCGCAGCAGTGAATTCCACCATTCTGTCTTCCAGGTCACTTATCCGTTCTTCTGCCTCAGTTATTCTGCTATTGATTCCTTCTAGTGTAGTTTTCATTTCAGTTATTGTATTGGTCATCTCTGTTTGTTTGTTCTTTAATTCTTCTAGGTCTTTGTTAATCATTTCTTGCATCTTCTCAATCTTTGCCTCCATTCTTATTCCGAGGTCCTGGATCATCTTCACTATCATTATTCTGAATTCTTTTTCTGGAAGGTTGCCTATCTCCACTTCATTTAGTTGTTTTTCTGGGGTTTTTTCTTGTTCCTTCATCTGGTACATAGCCCTCTGCCTTTTCATCTTCTCTATCTTTCTGTAACTGTGGTTTTTGGTCCACAGGCTGCAGGATTGTAGTTTTTCTTGCTTCTGTTGTCTGCCCTCTGGTGGTTGAGGCTATCTAAGAGGCTTGATGGGAGGCTCTGGTGGTGGGTAGAGCTGACTGTTGCTGTGGCAGTCAGAGCTCAGTAAAACCTTAATCCACTTGACTGTTGATGGGTGGGGCTGGGTTCCCTCCCTGTTGGTTGTTTTGCCTGAGGCAACCCAACACTGGAGCCTACCCGTGCTCTTTGGTGGGGTTATTGGCAGACTCTGGGAGGGCTCACGCCAAGGAGAACTTCCCAGAACCTCTGCTGCCAGTGTCCTTATCCCCACGGTGAAACAGAGCCACCACTCGCCTCTGCAGGAGACCCCCCAACACCAGCAGGTAGGTCTGGTTCAGTCTCCCCCAGGGTCACTGCTCCTTCCCCTGGGTCCCGATGCACACATTACTTTGTGTGTGCCCTCCAAGAGTGGGGTCTCTGTTTCCCCCAGTCCTGTCAAAGTCCTGCAATCAATTCCCACTAGGCTTCAAAGTCTGATTCTCTAGGAATTCCTCCTCCCGTAGCCGGACCCCCAGGTTGGGAAGCCTGACGTGGGGCTCAGAACCTTCACTCCAGTGGGTGGACTTCCGTGGTATAAGTGTTCGCCAGTCTGTGAGCCACCCACCCAGCAGTTATGGGATTTGATTTTACTCTGATTGCGCCCCTCCTACCGTCTCACTGTGGCTTCTCCTCTGTCCTTGGACGTGGGGTATCCTCCTTGGTGACGTCCAGGGTCTTCCTGTCAATGATTGTCCAGCAGCCAGTTGTGATCGAAACATGGTTATTTTTTAACATTCAAAGAATAAATTAAGAATAATAATTCAGCTTCATTAGATTGGATTATTGAAAGCTGTTTATTTCCAAATTCTTCTTAAACAATTTCAGCCATTAATAAAGTCCCAATGTCTTTCAAAATGGATTTAGAAAGGAACATTATAAGTGATAAAAAATAAGGTATCATTAGTTAAATTGGCTTTTACTCATCTGTTTTCACCTAATCAAAAGCAGTTCTTATATCTGATAGATATCCAATGTACATGGGGGAAAGGTTTGAACTGGATGACATTTTAATCATGTACATTGTTCAAGAATAAACTTAAGAAATATTTGTTGAATGCTTACTCTGTGTTGAGTTTTACATGCATCATTGCAACCAGAAAGTAGTAAAGCCTGAGATTCTGTTGTATGTGGTTCTATAGTTTGTGCAAATGTCAAGATGCTACTAGTTAGTGTTATTTTAGGTGGTGTGGGTATTTTAGATGCCCTTAGTCTGTAAGTATATGTGTGTGTGTGTGTGTGTGTGTGTGTGTGTGTGTAACATTTTTTCCTTTGAAAGTTAGATACTTTTAATTTTTATTGTAAATTTTATAATGATATAAAGTTCATCTCAAGCACTCTATTGGATGGTAGTTTGATAATCTTTTGGTTTCCTTTCACCTTCAAATTTAATATGAATTTTCATCCATTCATTTTTTCCTGAATAGGTCTGTTGAAAGATTTGGTATCTCCAAGGGATTTTGACGCCGTCACTCATCTGGCCCTCATCAATGCTGTCTATTTCAAAGGGAATTGGAAGTCACAATTTAGACCTGAAAATACCAGAACTTTTTCCTTCACTAAAGATGATGAAAGTGAAGTCCAAATTCCGATGATGTATCAACAA
The DNA here is from genome assembly GCF_028021215.1 of Eschrichtius robustus. NCBI lineage: Eukaryota > Metazoa > Chordata > Mammalia > Artiodactyla > Eschrichtiidae > Eschrichtius > Eschrichtius robustus. Next base: position 48,063,273 of record NC_090829.1, read on the forward strand.
GGAGAATTTTATTATGGTAAGACATTTTGGCTTTTATTTGTCTCTTCTCGCAGTATATCAACAAATTTCTAAGAAAAAACATGAAATATTCGTTACTCAGATTTCTCAACAGTCTGGTTTGGGCTACAATTCAATTTTCTTGGCCCCATTTTCAAAGGCCTCTAATTAGATCCTCAGTGAATGTTATATGTTTTGATAGTTTTCCAATATGTTTCTTAATTTATAAAGTTGATTACACCTACAGAGTGGCTTTATTCATGTGAAAATATCTGACCTTGTGTAAGGATGTTCTGAGTTACTCCAGAAAGTCATTCGCTTTGGGGTGGTTTTCAGGGAACCGTATGTCCCACCCAGCTCTTGATTTGAACACCTCATCACTTCTTGAATTATAAGCATTCCTTTAAAATTTTGCTTTCAGACTTGTTTACATATGGTCAGGCATAATTATTCATTCATAGTTTCACTTACTGAGAGTATATAATTTGTGATACAAGTCAGCATCCTTGGCATTATTTTCAGGGATATTTCATTGGCCTTTTCAGAAGTTTAGGGTGCTAATCCTTTCTCCATACCATACTGAACTGTAATTATTTATTGTCATAAGCAGAAATGTAATTGCAAGCTAAGTATATGTTAGAACTAATATTTTATTCTATTTAAAGGTACACAGTAAAATTAAAATATGATAATCACGGTCACTCAAATTAACAGTCAAAATAAGAAAGGGAAATACCTATTTATTTGAGAACCAAAATGTTTAATGTGACATCTAAAGGACCTAGATCAGTTAAATGAAAATATTCAGAACAAAAGCATTACATTTGTTTTGAAAATGGGGGAAATTTTAAAGTAGTGGCAGGACCATTTGTTTTAAAGACTTTTTTTTTTTTTTTTTTTTTTTAATGAAAGCCTGGTCAATTTAGCTAAGTTCATAGAACACAAAGCCAATTACCTAATTTACCTAATTATCTAACTTGGAGATTTTAATCACCACAAATGCTCTAGATAACTACTGCCGAATGAAGTAGATTTCATTTTGGCTGTGCTACCTTGGCCTCAAAACTTTTAGCTGTGGTAATAATAGAGTACCAGGTATGATGTGGTCAGTTTTTCCCTTCTTAGAAACCAGGTGGATATTGGTAAACGTGATTTACATCCGACTTGGATCCAGGGCTTTATTTTTCTAATCATGACTTTTCATTTTTTTAATGATATCCTTAAAATATATTCATTTGAGATATCTCATTTAAAAATAAAAAGTAAGTCTAGAGAACATGCTATGACAAATGTGAAACAATTCTGGGGATCCTAAAATAAAATAAATTCTGTAGGGCTGAGGATTCACTTGAATTTCAGGGCTTACTTTAAAATAAACCCTCTTCTTCTCAGATGCCTGAATTTTTTATATTCTATACACTATTTTGGAAGAAAGTTATAACAAATGTAAACATTTTATTATTTAAGCCTTGAAAGGGGCCTTTTATCACCTTTCTGTCCTTTTTCAGGGGAATTTAGTGATGGCTCCAATGAAGCTGGTGGTATCTACCAAGTCCTGGAAATACCCTATGAGGGGGATGAGATAAGTATGATGCTGGTCTTGTCCAGACAGGAAGTTCCACTGGCCACTCTGGAGCCATTGGTCAAAGCACAGCTGATTGAAGAATGGGCAAACTCTGTGAAGAAGCAAAAAGTGGAAGTGTACCTCCCCAGGTGAGAGGTTCCTGTGTGACTCCCTCTGATAGCATGGAGGGAGGGTATCAATGAAGGTTCTGACGCAGAGAAACTCTTGCCACTGCTTTTGAATTTTGTCTTGTGTTGCTGTCTTCTTCCTCCTCTTCTTTCTCCTCCATCTTTTAAGAAGTATTCTTTCATACTCATTCAGTCCTGCCCAGAGACACAGGCTGACTCATTAATCATTCTATAATACTTATCAAGACCTAGTTTCAGATATGAGTCAATATTCTTAGCTTCATTTTAGAAGATTTTTCAATAGATGGTCTCTGAATATCATTTGCATCTACAGTCTTCTGTATTTCATTAATATTTAAATTGATAATAGCTGGAGAAAAAATAATCTTCTACTTTGTTGGAAGAAGTGCAAGCAAGTCATGGGCTAGGTGCCAAGATGCAACCATAAATAAGCAGGAAGCAGCTTAAAATTCTCCCTGTGGCTGAAAGAATAAAATCCATGCAGGGCCTTGATGTTCTGACTACCATCCACTTCCTCGACCCTATCTCTGGCCACTCACCACGTTCAATTTTTTGTAGTAGGTACTATCCCTGTGCTTGTATTTATGCCACAGACACCATATGCTTTTTTATGCCTCAGGGTCTTTATGTATGTTTTTGCATTGGCCTAAAATGCCCTCCTCACATACCTTTGCCAGATATTATTTACTTAGCCTTCAGGGTACAGGTCTGGCACCAGTTCTTCTAGGAAGCCTTCCATGAACCACGTGATGGAGCAGGTGACCCTCACTTTGCCTCACTTATGCACCTCCCTGTTATGACAGTACATTTACATTACCACCCCACAACAGAATTACCTTTTTTGTAGGTCTTGCTTTCCTTCTGTAAATTCTTCTAGGGTAAAGTCAGTTCTCTCTCCTATCCTAGCGATACAGTGTGTTGGCAAAATCAAACCCAACCGAAGATATTATTTCTCCCCTTGAATACCTTAAAACTTAATAGGGGAGCTAGACCAGCAAACCAAACAACAAATTTATAAACATAGTGTATAAATTCTAGGCTAGAAAACAAAACACGCAAACAGCCAATAAACATGTGCGTGTGTGTGTGTATGTGGAAGTAGAGTTCCAATATTCATTCCATGTAAGAAAATTACACAAATATGATTAATTAGTATGAATATTGAAGGATGATAAATAAGATATTAGTATTAAAATTGAATTACTAAAACCTCATTGACTCATTTATATTTATTCTAATCTTAGGAAGTGTCATTTAAAATTACATCTTATATGAATGCTTATTTTTCCAAAAACTTAGCTGTTGTTTGCTACATTATGTTAATGAAGGAGAGCTATTTGGAACTGTAGACATTTTTTGGCTAGAAATATGCATATATTGATGCATTATGTTAATGTTGTAGTTCATAATATACAGCCATATATAATATATAGCCATATACTTCTCAGTCTACATATAAAAAGGTAATCATAATCCAAATGTTTTTTTCTTTTTAGCTAAGATATTTAGCTTGCATAACTTTCCATGACAATAAATTTATGGAGAAAGATTTCACTGTAAGTCTATTCTCAAGGAGAGGTAGCCAATGAATATCTAACATACACAACCAGGGTTTTTTTTTTCATACATGATAATTGACATCTACATATTTAATATATGAACAATATATCTTAACTCTAAAAGAACAATTTACTTTTAAATATTAATAATTAAATGTAAATAACTAAATCGGATTTAAACCTTCATCTAGTGACCTTTTATCATAAATTTTGTATTTTTCCCTTGCATTTTTATAAGGAATTCTTTTTGATAATATGAGAAATTCGGTAGAGAGTTAATGCTTCTCTTATTAAATTCTATGAATTGACTGCAGCATCTCCAAATGCCTTAATTCTGTAGGGATGCAAAGTTATTTAGAGTATTTTAAAAGAATTCTAAAGGAATGTTTATTAAGTATCACATATTGTAATTCAACCACATTCACTAGAAAATGTGGCCTTCGAGTCCTGTCCACTGAGAAATTGAATGTGGCAGCAGAAGAAAATTAAATTTTCATTTTCGAAGAGATACTCTTCAATTATGAAAGAGTTTAGCTTGCTTGCTCATATTAATGCCTGGTACTAAACTAGGCATGGTTAATTGCCATGTATCCATTTCTCCAGGAGTTCCATGAATTCTCCTTCTGCATGGCTAATGCTTAGAGTGGGAGCCTAAGTAGCTAGATAAGATAAATTTGGTGTCCCTTTTTAAGAGGTTGACTGTTTCCAAATACCAGTGTGTTGGTAATAATCAATGGGAACTATCCACCCCTCCATTTTACAGCATTACGACCCACCAAATGTTCAGTGAAGGAAGTGATTTATGTGACTCAGTTTTAGCAAAGGTAAAAGTTTTCTAATAGTTGTACTCCAGCTTTACTCAAGTGTCTGTCTTAAAGGGTTTGTATAGTTTTTTCACATGGAGACATTACTCTAAAAATGCAACTTTGCATTTCTGAGTTTGACCACATTCTTGTCCTACTTCACAGGTACTTTTACTTTCTATTATACCAGATTTTATACAAGTTGCTTTAAAATACTTTCCCTTAAGAGGCATAGGGTACTTGGGGGGGAGGGGGAAGGGGGAGAGGCAATTACCTTTGTATTAATATTTTTTCCCCTGAACAATAAATCCTACAGGAATCAGATGCTGAATTGAAATTGTATTTTTGTCCAAAATACAAGAATCTATTCAGAAGAGGGTAAGATTGCTATCTCTATGTGATATCACCAAATCCAGTGAAATACCACAAGGTTTATGCACAGTCATATATCTCTAAGATTTAAATGAGATTGACAAATATTCTTCCAATTTAGCCATCATAGAAAAAACAGTTTGGCTAATATGTAAAAATATATATTATTTATATATATATATATATATATATATATATATATATATATATATATATATATAATATATGTAAAATATCTAAAAAGCACTTTAGAATGATGCTTGCCATAAAGTAAGCATCATATAATTATTATCTAATATTACTATTATTGTTTATTTTTAAGTCCTAGTATTTATCTTTTGTTAATCAATCTTTTTATATACTTTTCTCTAAGTAGGATTTTTTTAAACTTGGTTCTAATGAAATTACCCTCTTCACTGTATATTCTTACTTTTCAGTCTTACTGCTACAGCTTAGGTATAAAAAGATCTTTCTATTGGTAAAATCAAAATGAAATCTCCAATACCTGGAATGCAGATGTACCTGGCTGTAGTATCTTTCCACTGTTACCTTTGTAGTCTCAGGTTTGTCATTTGTGATCAGAGTACTAGAAATCAAAGGATAAGTATTCTCTATTTTGTAACCAGAAACCATCCTGCTATTTTGAAGAGACTGTCTACTAATAAAGCACTTCAGTTTCATGTCTGTTAAAGAAAACCAGTGCATAAGCCATCTGATTTTATTTTTTATCATGAGTGCTTTTATTAGGTTTTTCTTCAAAGAATTTGCTTAATTCTTACACATTTTTGTAAATCTCCTTATGTGTAATATATATTTGTTCTTTTCTAACACTTGCCCCACACCGTCCCTGCTCAGTCTCCGATGCTTCTGCCCTCCACATACCTCTTTAATTTATTGAGATAGAAAATTGCAAATACAAGATTACATCGAATGCCTTTACAAAAACAGCCATGCCTTTTGGTTTTAAAGAAGTAGCATTGTGGCTTTTTATTTTTAAAATCAGTGGGTGAAATGTAAAATCTTCCTGTAGTTTGTTTGTTTTTAAATAAGCCATTGTTGGAATTATAGTGATTAAGGGTGGGAGGACTTCCCAGTCAGAAAGATCTCAGTTCATATCTTTATTCTGCCACCTACTAGCTGTGTGCTTAGGGAAGTTGTTTAGCTTTACTGAACTTCAGTTTGTTCTTCTGTGGAATAGAGGTAACAATACCTGTTTCATAGGATTGTGTGAGATTATCACAGGGATGATTAAATGAGATACTAGACGTAAAAGGATTTGCATAGTGCCTGGGACATAGTAAACACTCAGTATATGGGAGATGATAATGATTATTTATATTAATATTAGTCTATATAAAGAGGAAAGAGAGAGTATATGGATAATAGCTATTTTTTAATAGTTTGATAAGGAACAAAGGCAAGGAATGGATAAGTGGAAATTGTTTACATCTTGTCTTCAACTTTAAACAAACACTCTCGTGGACACGTAGATTTTATTTCACTTCACCCTACGTATTTGATCTTATGCCAGATACTACAAATATTAAAATGAAAAAACACTAGATCTGACAAATTTACAGTTAAAGTAGCAGAGATTAGTATACCTACTTAATCAAATTACTCCACCACTACGAAAATGCAAATATTCAACACCTTAACATCGATAATAATGTGAATGTTACACATAACTGCAGTATGGTAAGTACTATTAACATATCTGCCCTTTACTGCATGCCTCCTACAAGCCAGCATCATCTAAGATGTTTAGAAAACTTAATTAATCCCCTCAACAATACTGTGAAGTAGGCATTATTATTGCCATTTTCCATATGCCAAAACCAAGGTTCAGAAATTAGGGAACTTGCCCAAATTCAATCTAGCTAAAATATCACCCTCACCAAAACAGCCTAAAAAGTGTGAAACAAACCAAGCTGCTTTTAAGAAGTAAAAAGAATCCCTACTCACATCTTCCTTCACTTTCCTATTTTAGGTGGGTCAGGATATATATAATACTACCTGGATCCATATCCCAACTCCTCCACTTACTAGCTGTATGAACTTGGTCAAGTTATTCCGTCTCTCTGCCGCTCAGTTTCTTCAAATATTAACTGAAGATAATAATACCTAACTCAAAGAGCTGTAGTGATATTAATTAATCTGTTTCTGTTAAATTAATCTGTTTTATAATGTTGGAACAGTTCCTATTATATAGTAAGCTACATATGTGACCAATAAACAAACAAATAACAAAGCACACAGAGAAAACTAAGAATTCATTCAAGTCATTGAATATATTCTCCAATGTATTTCCCTACTCATCCCCCTTTTCTACTTTCACAGTCAATATCTGCTTTTTGTGGGAAACAAAATAAACAATGTTAAGTGCAAGTTAAAGTGTAGGATATAGATAAAATCTAGTACTTAGTCTAATATGTTTGTTATACCTTTACTCATCTGTTGGTTTTCCCCTGATTATTCCTCTTGGTGTCTGAGTCTTGTTTATAGCAATCATTCTCTTTTCATTCTTCTTAAAACCAGACATCAGAAATGATGCTAAAGTAATGTTTAGTGACTATTACAGACTTAGCTTTTTAAGGACACAGCCCATTGCCTAAAAACTTATATTTATGATCTGTATTGATTAGGAGGCAACATCTTTTAAAAAGGAAATATTTAGTTCTAACCAGTTGTTTTTCACTTTTAATAAAAGAGTAATAAAAGCCTTTGCTTTTAAAAACTGCACTTGTTAATACAGCCATACTCGGTCCATATCTTTCACTGGAAAGATGGGTGATACAATTCATTGGTTTGATACAATCTCACTGGGAGAGATTCCATATTAAGACCAATCTGGCTTCTGACTTAATAATTTAATACTATTCTGTTATGTTATTCTTTTCAATGCTCCCTTTTTTTACAATAACAATCAAATACTACTTATAGTCAAAATCCAGTTTCAGTATAATTTACCCTCTATAAAACAGACTTTTAAAAATCAACATATCTAACATTTTATTCCTGTCCCAGGTAGCAGGATGCTGTAACTAAATACTTTTTAAAGGCTGTAACTAAATACTTTTAAAATGCTGTAACTAAATACTTTTTCCCCTCTGTGTTCTCCAGGTTCACAGTGGAACAGGAAATTGATTTAAAACATGTTTTGAAGGCTCTTGGAATAACTGAAGTTTTCATCAAAAATGCAAATTTGACAGCCTTGTCTGGTAGGAAATAAACACCAATTTTAAAAAAATGTTATTCATAAAGTTTTTTTAAAATGATGGTGGTGAATCCTCTATTTATTAAGGAGTTCTGAGGTAAAATATAGTTATCAGTTGCCAGATAAATATGAGAAATATATTTAACTTCTACAAGCAAAACTATAAATACAGTCACAACATTGTTTGTATTATTCTGCTCCATGTCTGTCTTTGATAGCAGATTATATTCTCCAGAAGACCTGTCTTATGCATCTTTGAATTCCCCATCACATCTGACAGAATGCCTTGTAGAGCAGATAATCAATAAATGTGTTGATTGAATATCTCAATATGTCCGGTTATAATAAATCATATGGGAAAGAAAGAAGGAAGAGAGGATAAATGAGTGCCTGCTGTGAGAACTAGATGCTTTTAAAAAGAACACCTGTGAGATGATGTAAATATTATCTTAAGTCTTCAATAAAAAACAATGGTTTTGAAGAAGTAGCTTCAAAATATACTTGACATATTGGGTGTTGAGTAATTTATTTAAAATATCCCAAGGGAAAACAACCAGTTAAATTATTTGATTCAGATGCCCTAATTTGGTCAGGATAAAAATCTTAACATATTAGTAACATTAAAGTACTTAGAAATGTAAAATCCTTTTGGAAATATTTTTAAAGCAGTTAATCCCAAGACACGTATTGAAATAAGGTACCTGTGAGTGTAAGATTTAGTTAGCTTAGATAATGATAATTTTCATCATTTCTATAGAACATGGGAAATAAAACAATATGTTTTCTGATGAGATAAAGAAAGATTTATATCAAGATAAAACAAGAGTTCAGAGCCCTAGGAGCTTGGATGTGAGCCATGAAGGTAGAATAAGTGGAGATTCAAAGGGTAATGGGTACATTGTACTTGAGGCAGAAATATATACATATTTGTGGTTCAAGCACAGGATAATTTAAAGTTCTTATACTCCTTTCCTTAGGAATTCAAAGAATGCTATACTGGCCAAATTCCAACTAAATAATTATATTTTGCTTTCTTACCATGGCTCTATTTTCAGTTTGATTAGAGTTTCCTCAGTGTGTCACCCAAACGTCTAGGCAGTTATTTCACACACACAGAATATTTACTGCTTTTCAGTCCTGAGGGAGTATCACTGCAGTGGCAGATCAATTATTGTGGTCCGTGTAGGTCAAATTTTTTGACCTATCTGGAAGGTTTATAAGGTAATATTTAATTGCCTTTACTATGTACAGAGACAGTAGAGCATAAATGTACATATGAGTGCAGATTTGAAATCACACTAGGCTCTCTCAGAGTTCATACAGTCTATAGTGGAAAGTCTTTGCTCTTTGATCAAACCTGCATCAGAACTGAATCCTTCTCAACATCCTGCTCAGAGCTGCATTCCCAGTACCTGGCCCAGGGCTGACACGTAGTTGGCACACAGTGGATGTCTGCTAGAGGATAAAACAAGGGAGAGAAGGAGAGAAGAGATTTACCCAGGGCCACCTTGTACATTATATTTCTTGAAACATTTAACTCCTTAAAATATTAGTAAGAGATCTAGGATTGGTCATCCTCAAACACTACCCAGTTCAGGTCTTCAGGATAACTGATGTAAAACCAACTTCTCAAGTTTTCAGTGGGAATTCTTTGATTCTTAAAATTCCTAGTTTTGCCACAGTCTTAGAAGTCCCGGCATGCCAGCCACCCCAACCAATACATTCTTCATTCTCTTCCTCTCTCTCTCTTTCACTCACACACACACATATACACAAATATATACATTACTTTATGAATCATTCATTCAAAAACTTTCTAGTGACACAGCTATAAAACTTTCCTCTCTGCTTCCTCTAAATTCAATAGCCTTTATTCCCTGCATCATTTTGGAGCACTATATGCTCTGCCTTACATGATTGGTGTCCTGTTCACATGTATACTTCTTTGCCTCCCCAAATTACATGAAAACCTTGATGATTACAGTGTTTATGACACTTAGTAACCCCACAAGTACCCAGGAAAATTATTAGCATGTATTTGGTTATTACTTTCTACTTCAGTGAGAATTTTCATGGTGTTTAAGATACACAAACTAATTATATTCAATGCCAAGTCTATTCCTTTCATTTAACAACTCTTTGTGAGGCAGATAGTGTGAGCAAAGTACTAGGTCATAAAAATGAAGAAATAATTAAGATATCATACCTGTTCTGAAGAAACACATAGATTCGTGGGGAGAAAGACATAAACAGCTGGGTTTAATAAAAGGAAGAGTGATAGAAATGTTTTATTGTAGTAGTGGTTCTTAACCAGGACAATGTTGCCCTTCAGGGAACATGTGACAATAGCTGGAGACCTTTTTGGTTGTCCCAATTAGGGAGAGCTACTGCCATCTACTGGGTGGAGGCCAGGGATGCTTCTACATCCCTGTGATCTACACTGCACAAGGCAGCTCCCATGACAAAGAATTATCCAGCCCCAAATTTCTATAGCAATGAATTGAGAAACTCTGTACTAGAGAAAGCATTATGGAAGCAGAAAGGAAAAAAATCAAAGGGGAGAATGGGAGGGAGCATATTGGGTCAAAAGATGGAGGAAGAGACTATATGTATTTTTTTTCTTTTTTTTTATTGAGGTAAAATCGGTATCTAACATTATATAAGTTTCAGGTGTACAACATAATTTGCTATTTGTATGCACTACAAAGTGATCACCACTGTAAGTCTAGTTACCATCTGTCGCTGTACAATTGACCTACTTCACCAATTTTGCCCACCCCTTTCCTCCGGTAACCTTCTCCTCTGGTAACCACCAATCTATACTCTGTATCTCCATTTTAATGGGTCTTTTTCTGGGGTTTTGTCTTGTTCTTTCATTTGGGATACACTCCTCTGTTCCCTCATTTTGCTTGACTCTCTGTGTTTGTTTCTGTGAATTAAGCAAAACAGGTACCTCTCCCAGTCTTGATGGAGTGACCACGTGTAGGAGATGAACCTTATTGTTCAACCTTTCCCCAGCTCTTGGTTGACTCCTGAACCCTTGTGATTGTCTAAGTAGCCTGGTTAAGACTTGATAAATCCCAGTTGTGGACAGTGTGTGAAGACCCAGCAGTGTTCCAATAAGAGGGATCTCAGTCAGCACCTGGTTTTAGGCTGATTAGAAGCCAGCTCTTCAGGCAGCAGCTTTTAAAGTATGCAAATCCATGCAGCCCTGTGGGTTCACAGTTATAAACCCTGCTGACTTCCAGACCAGATCTGAACATGTTCCTGGGTGACAGTTTGCAAAAATCAGGGTTTCAGATGAATGAATAAACTCTGGGGAGGTACCAGTAAGTTGTGGCGAGGCCAAGGGGGGGCTGAAGGATGGTATCTCCCTGCCTACGTTCCCTGTGAGCGCCTCTGTAGCCCCTAGATGTGTAACAAACCTGTAGCCTGTCCCTCAGGTTGAAGCTCCAAGACAAGGAAATGGACCTTTTTCACAGGCAGACTGGGGATGGTTTTAGTCTGCCGTCTGTGCAGTGCCCTGGGGGGGGGTGATAGCCTGCACACGACTGTTTCTCTGATTGTTACAGTCCTTTGGGGCCCAGAAATGCAAGCCCCTCTGGCCACCAGGGCCAGGCAATCAAGGGGCGCCCCCTGTGTGGGCCGTGCTCACCCCCAGCTTTAGCGATGCAGGTGAAGAGCGTTGGGGGAAGGGCACACCCTTGCCTCTAGCGAGGTGGAGGAAGAGCGCTGGGAATGGGGCACACCCAAGGCTACAGCAAGGCTATGCTTGTGTGTGCCCACCTGCACTAGCAAGGTATAGGGAGAGTGCAAGAACGGCGCTCACCCATGCCTCTGTCCCCAAAGAAAGTCCCAACTTGTCCCTGCCCCTCCAGCCGATGCTTTAAGATTAGCAAATGAACCTCCTTCACATAAAGTCCAGGCACTTCTCTAACTGCTGCCTTTGTACTGGGTCCTGGGATGAGTGAGACAGTGTGCAAGTCCTTTCAAAGGAGTATCTCAGGTCTCTACACCACCCTGGGTGCCCTGGACATAAGCCCCTTAGGTTTCCAAAGCCAGATGTTTTGGGGACCTTGTGTCTCCAGCGCAGGTCCCTAGGGTTGGGGTGCCCAACGTGGGGCACAAATACCTTGCTCCTCAGGGTGTAGCTCTGGACCTGTGAGATCCCTCCCTGTTGGAGGTCTCTGCGCCGGGGCATGGAGTTTTTGGTGGGACTGACCCTCTGCATCTCCTACCTGTCTCCATGAGGCCCTTTTATCCCTTGTTGTGCCTCCAGTTGGTCAGCTAATTATTAGTTCTTTTTCGACACTCGCTGTTCCATATGTAGCTTTAGATTTGGTGTGTCTGTGGGAGGAGGTGAGCTCAGGATCTTCCTACACCACCATCTTAGACCACCCCCCTCATAAGTATGTATTTAAGCTTCCAAATGCGTAGAACGTTTTTGAACAACATCTTAGAAAATGATAGAAGTGGTTGCCTCGAGAATACGGGACACAGGCTCTTAGATGCGAGAAGGGGTTTCGTTTCGTAGATCACTGTGTACTGTTTGGAAATCTACCTTGTGTATGTATAACTTCTTTAATTAAAAGCCTTACGGGGAAATCTTTTTAAAATAACATTATGAGTAGAATCTGAAAACTCGAAAGTACCCAGAAACCAATTCAGTACTATTGGGACACTGCTACATTCTAGAATCATGTAATGAGATTTTTATCTTTCTTTAAAAATAGTTAATGTGATTTAGCAGTGGACCAAAAATACCCTACGTGACATTCTCTTGCTTCTGCAAAACCTGAATGACTTGAGAGTCTTTTGCTAAGACCTCTTGAATCCGTGCTTTCATTTTCTGTTCCATGGCGTCTACTTTCATTTCAGACTCTCATTACTGCTGCCCTGGACTATTTCAATAGCCTCCTAAACGGTTTCCAATCTCTCCACCATCTAATCTGTCTTATCTACCACTGCCAAGATCAATCACCGTAAACTCACTCTCTAATCACTCCAGTTCCTGTTCAGAGCCTGCCTTTGGTCTGCTGTGCACCGTCCGCGCTCGGCAGGGCGTTCAGACCTCAGCTCCCTCCAGCCTCATCTCTGGCTGATTCCTTACACACAGCGTGTGCTCCAGCCAAACTGAACATTCGCTCTGCACCTCACATCCCCCCAGCCCTCATCTTTATGAAATTTCTCCCACCTGAAATACCTTTTGAACTGAGCCTCAGGTCAGATATCTCCAACTTTATTTAGCCACCATGATTACACCAACCAGAAGTAATCACTCCTTTTAAATACTACAATATTCCATTATTTTTCTTATGCCACATACCACATATAATTTCATATTATTATTATTTATGCATTGGATATCCCCCACCAGAATTTAAACTTCCACATAATTGACCCTTATGTGTGTTTAAGAAGCACCCAGCACTGTGCTTTCTGCTTCATACTCCCTGAATGAAGGAACAAATAAGACGAGATGCTCTGTATTTATTGTGTTTATTTTTTCACCTCAGTTTGATGTCCATTGCTTTTGACGCTAAATTCCATGAACATAAAACATAGTAAAGACTCATGCAATAAACATGGAATCTAGAGAGTGCTGAGAATCATTTTCTTCTCAGGCTCTATTTAAAATGCTCATCTAGTTGCAGCGAAGATCCTGTCATAGAGTCCATAGAGTCGGGCTATTTTTGTAATGGAAATGAAGGACCATCAGCATTTGGATTAATAGATAATCCTCTTGGAAGGTGTAAGGGGAAAGAGAAAGAGAGTACTAAATCCTTCAGCATGAAGTATGAGCTTTAATAAAGGAGCCAATGAAATAAAGGAATTAAGAAGACACAGCAAAAGCCATATTCAGGTCAGACTCAAGCGCTTAGATTTATGCTGGACTGACTCTTACATCCTGCCCTTGTTCGTTCTCTTTCTCCTTCTACCTGTAAGTCAGAGAGCTGTCTTTCTCTTCCAGCACCGTAATTCCAGTTCTACCCCACTTTCTTGCTTGGACTGTTGCAACAGCTGACACAGTTGATCTTCTTGCCCCCTGCTGATTGTTCATCCAATTCACGCTTTACAGCTGCTGCCACCGATACCTTCTAAAATCAAAGCCGTCATGTCCTGTTACTTCTGGACGAAGCCCGGGCTCTCCAGCATCATGGTCCAAGCTCTTAAAATCAAGCACATCCCCCGCCACTCCCCTCCTCCTCCTAGCCCCAGCTTCAGTTGGACCTTCAGGTCATCACCACTGCTTCTCTCACTCTGCAGATATAATTCTCTGTTTGGAATGCCCTTGTCCCCTTCTCTGACTTTCACTCTTCTACTTATTCTTCAAGAACCAGTCCAAATGTCGGCATCCCTGAGAAGCTTCCCCTGACATCTTGCCCTTCCTAGATGGTTTACTTTCCCTTCTCTGGATTCTGATAGGGCAAAGTGCTCTCACAAGTTCTACTTTTTCCTTGGATTGTTTGTTCTCATACCTGTCACTGAGCTCGGAGCTCCTCAGAAGCCTGGACTGTGTCATAGACATCTTTCTGTCCTCAGAGCCCAGCGTGGTGTGGGGAGCAGGATAGATGCTGGGTGGGTGCGTGCCCAGAGAAGATGGTGCTGGGCTCCGCCTGGCTCCAAGTTGGGGGCTTCTCTCAAGCCTCTGGCCCTCCTCACTCCCCATGCTCCAGCCACACAGGCTTTTTCTGGGTCCTTGAACACACCTCGCTTGTATCTGCCTCTGCACTAGGCTTTCCCCCCCAACTGCTAACTCTACCTTTAGGTCTGCCTGGGACTGGCTCCTCTGTATTCTTTAGGTCTCAGCTCAAATTAACCTTCTCAGACAAGCCTTTCCTAACATCCAATGTCAAGTAGCTCCTCTTCCCTCCCCTAGTCACCAGCCAACCCATCACTTTATATTATTTCTTATACTTACCATACCCTGAAATTGTGGTCATTTATTGATTTGCTTTTTTATTGTCCTTGTTATTTAATGTCTTCTCTCCCCCATTAGGAAGGAACTATTTAGCTCACCATAGTATACCCAGTGCATCAACAATGTCAGGCACATAGGAGGTGCTCAGTACAAGAATAAATGAATGAGAGAATAAATGAGTGAATATTTGCTGGTCTATAACAAAAATCTATGCAGAAAAACAAATAAGCAAACACTATTCCTACCTTGAAGGAGCTCAAATTCTAAAACCCTTTCTAAAGTTCATGGGTGGGGCTGAAGCTAAAAGTATTTTAGCAACTAAAGTACGGAGACAGACGTTTTTGGTATCCTAGGGTTCTGTTATGGAACTCCGTTCATTCTGTTATTTTAAGCATGTCCTTGAAGCGTGATGCAGAAATCCATTAAAATTGGCTGTTTAGGAACAGTGCCACAAAGGAAGTAGTGGCATACTCTTGCATGATGGCCATCCGGCCAGCGTTATGTCAATCACAGGTACTTAGAGCCTTTGGTGCCCTGCACGATACCTCATACGGGCAAGGTACTTGATAAATATTTGCTCAGTGACTGAATGAATGCCTTAGTATTTTGCCCTGCTTTTTTCAGAAGAGCTTGAATTACTGCCCAGCTTTTCTCTGGGGAACCTAGGGTTTGCTGGCACTGTTTCCATCTTATCCATTGTGAAAAGCCTTGCTCCACGCTGCCTGGAGAAAAGTAGGACCAGTTATTTGGCAGCAATGTCTGCTGTGGCCAGAAGGAGAAGACTGCTTGGGACCAGCGTGTGGGGTTTTTTTTGTTTGTTTGTTTGTTTTTTGTAGTTCTTTTTGCCATTGATTTATTTATTTCCATTTTTAGAGAATAGTTAACTTTTCTCTAACAAATAAGACAAACTCATCAGTGTAAATCTCTAACTCCCCTCATATTATGATTCCTCGAGTACCTGAGTGAGTACTTCGTGGCTGGAAATGTGCAAGGAACTGGGGATAGGGATGGGAGATAAATAGGATAGGAGGGTCCAGGCCCTCAGGGAATAAGTGCATGGCAGGAAAGATGGCCTTGATTGACGTATAATTACACGAGAATGAGCAATACTGGAGGGCAAACATAGAAGCTATGAACTTGCCTGTATCCTGCATGATCTGATCTCCTAAGATGTGGCAGCAGACACATTCTTGCTTAAACTACTTTCAGCTTATATTTTATTTTAATGTGACAGCTTGCAGTTTGTGCCTAGAGAAAAAAGTTTCATTTTCTTTTGTTCCCTCAGTGTTCATGATGTGATTTCTTACTTGTTAACATTTTCTCCTACTTGTATATCCAAAGGGGTGGTGTTTTGCTGAAGGTTAAGTGTTGTGAAGTCTTGTTTACAACTGCAGACATTTGCTGTCCTTGGTGTAGCAGTTAATCACCCCTGGGAGTTGGAACATTGGATTCAATCTTTATTTTGCTGTCTTTGAAATATATATGATGACAGTGGTCTGTTGGATCCCATTCCCTTTGCTCTTCTACTCAATTAGATTTTCAAGTTTTTCTAGTGTGTGTGTGGTCTTTGCATTCTTTCTCTCTCTGGGGCTGTTTTCCATCAATTTTCCTAGACCATCTACTTTGGATTAGTGTCACATGTTTTATTTATTACAAGAATAAACTTTATAGCTATAATTGTGAACAGAATTGTGGTCATGGTGCCCACAGAGTGACAACACCCAAAGTCTTACAATATGAAATAACTAACCCCTTTCATTCAACAGTTACTAAATGTTGGGTTAACTACTGGAAAATTACACACTACCAGGAAACTCCCTCTACTTAGGTTAGTTCATTCATTAAGCTCCCTAAATGCCAGAAGCCAGGGGCACTAAGGGGAAGGACACAATCCTTGCCTGAAGGAAGTGGACAGTCCAGGAAGAGAGAGATAGCAATGTGAATATGATATATTATGAAGGCTTAAATAGAATTAGATCCTGGGTTCAGTGGGAAAGAGTGATCAGTTCTACTTTAGTGGGGGGGGTAGGAATCAGGAGAGAGCAGAAAAGTCCTGGTAGGGTTCGAAGCTGAGCCTTAAAAGTAGATTAGGTGTCTCACTGTACAAGCGTTCAGTGAGTTTCTGGGGAAGCAAAGACACAGAAGTGATAAAGTGTGGTATGATCAGGCCATTGCCATTCAAATAATCTGGAGCACAGTGTGTAGAGTGAAGAATGCTATTTGGAAGAGGCAGAGGCAACCTCATGGAGGCCCTCATGTTACATACTGAGCAGGTGTGCAAGTGTGTTAATATACTGATGGGGAGATGGGAGGTAGAGCTAGCAGGAGAGGTGATAAAGGGTTTTAAGTAGGGGAGTAGCATGAATTGGTTTGTATTTGATGATCATCCCAGAGGAAGCTTTAATGTGAACGGGAGGCAGTTAGAGTACTTTTAACTGCTGTGTCATGATACACTAACATCCCCAGAAACTCATTTTAAAAAGTTATTTGTATGTGTTGCTGGGTTTAATTTTCTGATTTTGAAGAACTTTTACCTCCATATTAATAGGTGAGTTTGGTCTATGATTTTCTTTTCTTAGACAGTCCTTTTTTAATTTTAATAGCAAGTAAGACGACCCAGAGATGACTTAGATTGCTTTTATTCTTTTTCTAGAGTCTGGAATAGTTTTATCTCAGAAAATTCTGTTGCTAGAAGGTTTGGTTAAAGTTCCCTAGAAAACCATTTAGGCTTGGAGTCTTTAATTTTGAGGATGGGGCAAGATTCTGTCTACTGATTCAACTACTTTAATGGTTACTGGACTATTCATTCTGTTTTTTTCCTTGATTCAACTTTATAATTTAAATATTTTTATAAAATTGTAGTTGATGGCAAATCTTCTATTTCAAAGTTATCTGCATAAAGAAGCATAAGAAACTTGTGGGGAGAGTTGGAAATACTCTTTATCTTATTTGTAGAGGTGGGGTCATAGATATATACATCTATCAAAATTTACCAAATTGTGTATTATAAATAGATACAATGCATAGTAAATAAAATATACCCTTTAAAGTTAACATTATCTGCAGAAAATTATATAGTACTTTTCATGATTTTTAAAAATTCTCTTCTGTTATCTTTAGGTATGTTCTGCTTTTTTGTCTTAATATTGTTTACTTGGGTAATTTCTCTTTCTTCTTTGTAAATCTCATTATAGGTTTGTCCATTTCATTATCTTTTAAATAACTAGCTCTGTGGGAAAAACCCTCGGCATTCTTGCTTTCTTGATCTTTCTGCCGTGATGTCTTGCAGCATCCCTCCCCTAAAAACCGTTCTGTGGAGGTAAATGAGAGCACATGCAAGGTTTGGGGACTAGAGGAGGGTATACTTGGGGCAGACGCCAGGGTTGAAGGGATGAGAGTCCTTCTTTCAAGGTGCTTGGTACAGTCAGCAAATCAGGCTCAGGGGATATTGGAGGCAGTTTCCTTTGTGCAAATTAATGTGTCTGAAATGTCATTCGGTGTTATTGAAAACTCCCCTCAAATTTCTTTTTCTTTTTTTGTAATAAATTTATTTATTTTTGGCTGCGTTGGGTTTTCGTTGCTGCATGCGGGCTTTCTCTAGTTGTGGCGAGCGGGGGCTACTCTTTGTTGCGGTGCGCAGGCTTCTCACTGCGGTGGCTTCTCTTGTTGCAGAGCACGGGCTCTAGCCGCGCGGGCTTCAGTAGTTGTGGCACGTGGGCTCAGGAGTTGTGGTTCACGGGCTTAGTTGCTCTGCGGCATGTGGGATCTTCCTGGACCAGGGATTGAATCCGTGTCTCCTGCATTGGCAGGCGGATTCTTAACCGCTGCACCACCAGGGAAGTTCCTCCCCTCAAATTTCTGAACAGGGCTTACCTGGCAATGTGGACACTCCTTATCCTTTAGGAACTGGGTGCTGTCACTTTCGCATTTAGGGCCATTGATGCATGACTCTACCTTAACTGGCAGACTGATGAAAATGGGCAGCAGAGTCTGAAAATAATATAGCATCTGTTAACTACTAAATAGTTATATTTTACTGTCTTGGAATTCAGTGTTTGTTTTGCCTACTAAATTATTTTGACTAGTTGCTTAATGCAATTGATATTTTTCTTTTCATTTGCTAAAAAAACATAGTCATCTGGATTTGAGAAAGCTAATTATACTTAATTGTTTGATGTAAAACTTTATTGCTTTTAATTTTTCTTCTAGTTATCAAATGCATTCTAGAAGAAAATATCATAATATTTGAGACGGACTATTTCAAAATGCAGTGCTTCTATCTTAATGCTAAATATGAGCTGAGGAAGGAATATCCCTATTAAAATATAATCAGAGATGCCACCAGTTTGTCTTGGGGCTTATTCAAAATAAGCAGGTGCTTTGCAACAGGTGTACCAAAAATGTTGTTGACCATCGTTTTCTATCGGTATCAAGTAATTATGTGTTTTTGAAAGTATTACTAAGTAGTTTAATGGGAAGTCAATTGTGCTTTTACTGAATAGGGCTGGGCATCAGCAACAAAGTTATTTATCTTAAATATGAAGTAGACCTCCTGGGATTAGAAAAAAAAACTGGTACAAACTTGAGTAATCCTTTATCTTGCTTCTTGTGCTATTTTCCTTTTTATATATTTGAAGTATCTTCTGTTTGTTTTGTTTTAATCTTGGGGAAAAGTGGGAAACCCAAGACTGAAGGCTATTGTATTGTATGCTTTGCTAGGGCTGTCGTAACAAGGCACCACAGACTGAGTGGCTTAAATAACAGACATTTATTTTGTCACAGTTCTGGAGGCTGGAGGTCCAAGATTAAGCTGTCTTCAGGGTGGATTTCTTATGAGACCTCTCTTCTTGGCTTATAGATTGCCATTTTCTCCCTATGTCTTCACATGTATTAGTCAGGGTTTTACAGATAAACAGAACCAATGGATGAATGGATATACATATATATATATATATATATGGAGAGAGATGGATATATGCATTTGCATGTATATATATATATGTAGAGAGAGAGAGAGAGATTAAGAGATTTATTTTAAGGAATTGGCTTGCACAATTGTGTAGACTTTGGAAATATAAAATCTGCAGGGTAGGTCAGCAGGCCAGAGACACAAGGAGGAGTCTGAAGGCAGTCGGCTGGCAAAATTCCTTCTTGCTCAGAGGAAGCTCGTCTTTGTTCTATTAAAATCTTCAGCTGATTGGATGAGGCCCACCCACATGATGAGAGTAATCTGCTTTACTCAAAGTCCACCAACTTTAATGTTAATCTCATCCAGAAAACATCTTTGCAGAAACATCCAGAATAATGTTTGACCAATTATCT
Source organism: Eschrichtius robustus (assembly GCF_028021215.1). Classification (NCBI taxonomy): domain Eukaryota; kingdom Metazoa; phylum Chordata; class Mammalia; order Artiodactyla; family Eschrichtiidae; genus Eschrichtius; species Eschrichtius robustus. The sequence continues at coordinate 48,083,178 of NC_090829.1, forward strand.
GGGCACTGTGGCCAAGCCAAGCTGACACAT